>NW_023657527.1:0-25000 GCF_015228065.2 Penaeus monodon | reverse complement strand
ATTCAGGGCAGAGCAGCTCCGCTGAACTCTAATTCTCCTAATGCGGTCGCCAGAATCATTGACGAAAAGGCAAATGCCTGATATGAATGGCTAAATACCACGTAACAACAATCCTTGCTTTAAAGTACAAATTGTGATTATCAATTTTCCTCTTGTTCATTCACTGTTAAATCCATATTAAATGGTCATTAATCGGTTAGCATAATTTTAAATGTTAATTCATTTATCAGGTCTTCCATTGATGTATTTATCATTCATTACTGATAAGGTACTTTCATTGTATTGTAAGCCTTTTTTTTATAATAATTATTCAAGATTTCTTTCTTTATTAGTTATTATTCAATGTCAAAGATTTGGAAAAATACATAAATTCATGATCACAATTTTATTTATTTCCTTCACCAAAACACAAAAACACACAAAACACAAGAACAAGAAAATACTACCTAGGGCGATATATTGATAAAATATAATATATCGCCCAAATCCCTAACCAAGAAATTACCAACCGTAAAAATAAAAGAACAGCAGCCGACAGAGGGTCTACCCAGCCTATGGCAGAAGAGGATGGCCGGGGCAATTCTCCCAAAAGAACACAGGTAGCGCTCAAGACGGAGATGGGGGGAGGGGCGAACGCTACTGCAGGAACTGCCTAGTTCATGCTTTGCTTTCGTCCTTTACTTAATTACTGAAATTTTTTAATATATATAATATATGTATATATATAAATAAAATATATATATATATATATATATTATATATATATAATATATATATATATATATACAATGACAATGTAGTACAGCTGGCGGAATAAATTAGCGGCTACCCTAAAATCATCATTTTGATTATATCTGGTAATACTGTAAGGAATTCAGATATAATAATATAAAATCCTGTTGTCATCGATGCGTAAATAGGAAAAATTACTCCAGACAATGTTACATGTCACTACAGTGGAAAATTTTTGTTAACATTGTAATTTTGATAGGGGAAAAATTTTTTGGTCAAATTGCTTCCATTTTTTGGGCTGAGCCTTATTTTTCTGATCATCAATGGACCCTTAGCTCCATCCTGAATAATTAGTTGCCCAATCATGTTTTCCTCCGCGCATTGTCTTGACCCCAGAATATCTTCCAAAAGTTGACGGCACCCGATTACGTTTGAATTACATAACTTGATTATATATGCTTAATCACTGAACAGGGAGAATAAATAGCGTGCATAGATGTTATAATAATTATTATTTATTATTATTTTATTCATTTATCTTTTATTTTATTTATTTCTTATTTATTTTTATATACATTTATGCGGGTCAGATTATCATGAGTCGATGCAGCCAAACGGCATATAATAGGGGGGCTATTTCATTATTACAAAAACAGTAATCGAAAAAAAAAACCTGTAAAAATATTGTAAAAACCCTTAAAAGACGAAGGACTAGCTGAATTAATGATGTAAAACAGCCTGTAAGACCGATATAGCAAATGTGCCATATATTGTGTGTGATATGAATATATATATATATAAAATATATATATATATATAATATATATATTTTATAATATATTTTATAACATATATCGCACCACGCACACACACTCCACGCACACACACTCCACACACACACACACTCCACACACACACACACACCACACCCCCACACCACCACACACACACACACACACACACACACACAGGGTGTCCTGACAGGGTGATGTTTGGTGTTGGAACGACTCTGCCGGTTATACTATAAATGATTTTTTTCAAGAATATTGTAAAAAGCATTTATTGCCTTATTGTCAAGTAGTTGATGCATATGTTCTACAAGAAGAAATTCTAAAAAGCTGAATATGTCATCAGCAATTTCAGAAAAAAAGAAATTAAAAGTGTTAAACCTGATTTAAATTAAAATCTCACACTTCATGAAAAAAAAAATAATAAATAACTAATAATAATAATAATAAAAATAATAATTTAATAATTATAATATAATAAATAATGAGATATAAAAATAGAATATTAATAGTAATAGTATATAATAATAATAATAATAGACATTTTTAATAAAAAATGTATTCCAACTTACACCCATTTAAATACCAAACGAACCTTAACAGATCACACTGACAGAATTCTTCGGTATAACATAAACTCAATTTTAGTTGAAATGCATTAAAAGGTTTTAAAAAAAATTAAGGCAATACAGATGTCCACATTGTGACGATTATCAAAAAAATATTCAAATCAATACATAAAAAACCAGTGTGTAGGCGGGGTATCTAAAAACATTAAAACCACTTACTATTTTTTCAAAAAGGCTCATCAAACCCACCCATTGAAAAAAATATAAAAACACAGATTTCAAAACCCATCAAACGGGTATTCTGAATTTAGAGAGGTTTTTGAAAATCAATTTTACCAAATCAAAAACATGATCATAATTTGGTCAAGATTAAATTTGATCACAATCTCGGAAAGCAACACCCCCTCAAACAGATATCTTAAATCTGTCATTTTTTGAAACAAATACCCGAAAATATCAAAATAAACACAAAGACTTTCAGAGAGAGAGAGAGAGAGAAAAAAAAAAAGAAAAAAAAATATATATATTATAATATTTTATATAATATATATTTTAAATTATATATTATATCTATTATATATTTATAATATATATATATTATATTTTAATATATCCCATATAAATTTTTATTTAAAATAATTAAAAATATTTTATATTATATATATCCTATTATTTATTATATTAAATTTTATATATACTATATATATATTATATATTATAAAATATTTTTATTTATATAAATTTTTAAAAAATTATATATTATATTTATTTTTAATTTTTAATATATTCTATTTTTATAATTTTTTATCTTTTATTTTTAATATTTACTATATAAAATTATATTTTTATATTTTCATTTATATTATTTTTTATATATATATATTATTTATTTTATATATTATATTTGTATTATATTATTATACTTATAATTATCTTTTTTTTTTATATTATTTTAATAATATTAATTTTTATATTAAAAATAAAATATTATATATTTTTATATATATCTTTTTTTATTTATAATATATATTTTATATATTTTGTTTTAATTTTGTAATATATATAATTTTTATATTAATATATAATATTTTTTATATTATATATATTTTTGGGATAATAATTAAAATTTTAATATATTTAATTAGAATAAAAATTATTTTTAATATATATTTTTTATATATATATATATATAATATATATATATATATTGATTTTTATTTTGTATATATATAATTTTTTTATTATTTTTAATTTTAAATTGGGTTATAATATTATTATATATTTTATTATTTATTTTTATTTTTTTATTATTTATATTTTTGTTATATATTTATTAATTTTTTATATTATTTATATTTAATTTATTTTCCAATTTTTTACTACTACGTCAGGTCTTAGCTGGGTTTGGGGGAAAAAAGAAAAACCCCGGCAAAACTTTTCTTTTTTTTTTTTTTTTTTTTTTTTTTTTTTTTTTTTGTCTTTTTCCCTTTCTAGCCTTAATGTAAAAATACTTGGGGTTTTTCCCGTGCTATCTTCTTCCCGTCCATTCTGAAGGCATGCAGGATGTATTGTAGAAATACCTGCCTTTCATGTTTTTTGGTCTCATGGCAAAACATTTTTAAAATTATCCCTGATAATTATAGCGTTTTAATAGCCTCCCTGGGCTTTTAAAGTTTTACCCCATAAAGTCTACCGCTCTAAGCTCACAGGTCGAAAAGGCGTAGTATGAAAAAGTTCCCCGGGTGTCTTTTTCGGCACCTCCCCGAAAACGGGTTTTACTCGCAGAAATGCTTGCGAGTGACAAGCCGCAAACTATCATTTTCCCGGTTCTTGGTATAAAGGTAGATGTGTGAGTTTTACAGGGGTCTTCTCGCCACTAGTATGCGTTTGCGAGTGCATTTCATGTGTGAAATGTGTGCTTCTGATATTTTTGGGTATCCCTTTTGATTACACAAAATGTTTTTTTGCCTCTACGTTTGGCGTATGTAATATTTTAAAGGAGACTGCTCACAAAAAAAAATAAATAAAAAAATAAAAATAAAATTTTAAAAAAAAAATCTTTCTCCCTTTTTTTTGGCTTTTCCCCTTTTATTTTTCAAATTTTTCCTCGCCTACTCCTCTTAACCTGATTTTTATTTTTTTCGTTACTTTTTGGGTGACTAAAATTTTAATTTTTTTATAAAAGTTACCTTATACTTTTTCTGACTCACTTTTTTAAAAATCTTTCGTGCCCCATTAAAAATCCAGCCTCCTCCAGCTAGAATTCTGATGTGAGAATTTTAGGATTTAAAGACCTTTTGAAAAATCAAAACAATTTCTGCATTTTATCATTTTGGTTTTGTCTTTACCACTTTTTCATGTTAAATTGAAAAGTTTAGCCAAATTAGCAATAAATTGCCCAAGGTGGGGACAAATAATTTGTCTTTTTTTGCAAGCGGCACTTTACTCTTGCTTTGTATATTATTATTATTATTATTATTATTATTATTTTATTATTATTATTTTTTATTTTTATTATAATTATATTATTAATTTATTATTATTATTATTATTATTTTAATTAATTAATTTGATTGATTGATTGATTGATTGATTGATTAATTTTTTTATTTTAGGTTCCTTTACTCTCCGTATACCAGCTAATATATTATTTTTTCATTTTTGTTTAACCCCGCAAAAACTTAAATCTCTCTCTGAAAGGTATGTGCTATTCTCCAAATACGTTTTCTCATTTTTGAATATTCTGCTTAAAGGCTCTTTTCCTTTCCTCGATAGCTTCAAAGCCTTATTCTAACTGCTGCCTCTAACTTCAATTTCCCCTGGTCTGAAATTAGTTGTTGCTCAACAAACACAAAAACATAGCTGTACACATGGCGCTGTCTATGCGCGAACGGCATATCTACAGCATTCTCGGTCACTCGCTCCTTTTTCAGCCTCACTCTTGTGCCCTGGTGCACTAAGTTTGAATTTTTCACTTCTGTGGTCCTTTAAATATCCCCCCCCCTTTTTAGCATGAATCTGCACATTTATATATCCCATGGTTTACACCAACATTGCCCAAATTTCTCCATAACATATAAGATCTTGCTATGCAGATGCGCAGCAATGCACTCATTAAGTGTGCATGCATGTATGAAGCAAAAATACAGAATGATTTGTAGGTTGGTTTCATTTGAGTTATGTTCATTTGTAGTCAGGGACCTTTCCTTTGCGGAAAATTTTACTCAGGCTGCGGCCTACAGTATACTAATCTTGTCTCTCAAAAAGGTTCCTATACTATATGTAATTTAATTTCACCATAGTTCTTCAAAACCCACCTGAAGCCAAAGTTGTTTTTTGAGAGACTTAAATCTTAGATATTATATTCTTAAAATATTTTATGGTTCCGCAATTTAATGGATTATTTTTTTTCTTTGTGAAATATAATTAAGCATAATTTATGGATACCCTTTTGGTTCACAATATGAGGCGATTCTAGCCCTTTATATAGAGGTGGCTGATAATAAAATTTTTTTATGCAAGTAAGTATAAATCTGGGAAATAAAATTAGACTACAGTACCTCCAATGCCAAATAAATCACTATTGCATCAGAAAGGGGCCCTTAAGCTAAAATAAATGACTGTAGTATCTCCTTTGCCAAGTAAATTTGCATCAGAAAAGCATCTTCTGTGCCAGATATGTACCGTATCTGGAAAATAAGTAAATATTGAATTAGAAAAGAAACTCACAGTTTTATCGACAGGGAATTAACTAACTATATACTTATGCCAAGTATTACACCAGAAAAACAACTAAAAAAGTATCATTCGGGAAATAACCGACTAGGTTTTCCTTTTCCAATTTAAATATTGCATTATAGAGCAACGAAAATGATACAATCAGGGAAATAACTAACTGCAGCTTTCCTGTGCTAAAGGAACTATTTCAAAAGATAATTAACTGTACCAGGTAAGTACTAAAAATTGCATCATCAGGGAAATAACTGACTTCTGTAACAAGAAGTATTCAGTCAGAAAAACAACTATGATATCCTCAGGTAAAAACTTCAGTATATCCTGTAGTAAAGTAATAATTTTAAATAAAAAAAAAATCTGCGTCAAGTAAAATTACACCAGAAAAGCATTTCTTGCCCCATTCAAATAATCCCATCCTCCAAGCTATGATATTCTGCTCTGAGGATTCGGGGTTTACAACTTTGAGGGATTGGCAATCATTTCTTGTCACTGTATGTTCAGTTCACTCTTCGATTTTTTCTCCATGTCGTAATATTACTATGGCTGTGCTGTATTAGCAATTAGCAATGATCCTTGTGACAAACTGCTTCTGCAAGATGGAGTTTCTCTCTCGCTTTTAGTTCTTGATTTTTTTCCCATTGAAATGTTTCCCTTACCTTTAATACACCAAAAAATAGCTATCATATTTTTGAATCTCCCCAAAAATTAGTATGATAACCTTCCAAAGAGAATACTATCTTCTATTTCCTTTAAATATAGGTCCCTTTAAACATTCTGCTACAAGCTTTTTACCTTGGCGTTAAGAGCCTCGAAGCCTCAATTGTAACTGCTGCTTCAAACTCAGTTTTCCTTTAAAACTAAATTCCTCCCATTTTATATGAATTCCCTACCAGTTCCTTGGACCAGCTTCTTCAGGTTGACAAACTATCTTTTCATAATGTGTTTTGCAACACCTGAGGTTAATCCCCCCCAAAATCTTTGAGCTTCCCCTTACCAGTGTTTTGGGAGTGCCTGTTGGGGATTCTTATTTACCTGTGAAACTCTTTTTCATAACTTCATCTGGACAGCTCAGGATTCTTTCACTTGGGCCAAAGGGCAGACCTGAGCCTTTGGTTCAGAGGCATTCTGTCTAGAAAGCAGGGGCCCCCCAGTGGTGTGGCCATTGAGACCTCTGGAGCTTTACGCAAGGGTTTTCCAAAGCCCTCATTTGGAAAGAATCCTTTGACAGGCTCTGGACTTATTGCCTTGGCTAAGGACTCAGCTGAGCCTTTGGTTAAAGGGGCAATCTGTTTAGCAGTGTGGTGGCAGCTGGTCCTGGAGCTGTCTATGCCTCTGGAGCCTTTCTGACAGTTCCAAATATTTTACTTTTGGAGTCTCCTCAGTAGACCTACATCTACTCTGATTCTGATGGAACAGCTCACGGAGTTTCTGTATGTGAAGCTCCTTGAGGACTGAGGTAAAATTGTAGAAGCAAATAGTGATGCACGAAGTTTTGGAGGTTAGAGGATGAGGGGAGGAGTTTGGCTAAAAAACAGTATAAACCTTAACTTACTGAAGAGATCCCAAATCTGGACCTGGACATTTTGTCACTAGAAACAAACCCATTTTCAAAAAAAAAAAATTTGTAATAACATTCTTAAACACAACATGCTGACGCTAATTACCCTACAAAAAAACATCGCTATATTTTAAAAAATCCTTTTCAGTATGGTTTTCTGCAAAAAAAAGCACAGGGGCCCTTAACATCTGCACCATGTCACATTTTCCCTTTTGTGGGGGTCTCTTGAGGTGTGAACAGTTAGCCCTCTTGCAACCCTTGTGGTATCAGTCTTTTTTGAAATTTTTCATGAACTGGTAAAAGACGGTTTTGTAATTTTGGGTAACTCTATTTTTTTCCCTTTTTGTTTGTAATATGTACGAATTCGCATTCTCACAGCCAACAGGGCAGAGAAAATTTTCATAGGGAATAAGGTCCGGGAAAAGTCTACCTAAAAAACAATTAGTGCGATGTCCCCAGGATCTTGGTATACTAATTAATACATAAAAATAAAAACAATGACAGAACAAAATTTGGGGAATATTTATAGTATAACATCCTTCTACATACATCCATGTGTGGTTATCATGTATGTGTTTTGGTAGTATGTATTTTTAATTATATGTTGTATTTAAACACAAAAAATGACGACAGCATGTGTCTCGTATGTCATATATATATATATATTATATATATAATATATAATATATTATAAAAAATAAATATATAAAATAAATTATTTATATTAATATATTATATATTTTTATATATATTATATATATAATTATATAAATAATTATATATAAAATATATTATTATATATATTATATATATTATTTTTATAATATTATTTATATTATATTACATTATAATATATATATATTATATATATAATGTATTAATAATATATTAATTAATGTTATATATTTTTTATTATATATTTTTAATTTTTAAAATGTAGTTGTGTGTGTGTGGGGTGTGTGGGGGTGTGTGGGGTTTTTGGTGTGTGTGTGTGTGTGTGTGTGTGTGTGTGTGTGTTGTGGGGCGCGGAACAACATACATAAATATATACATCCTACGAAAAAAATACACAATGTTGGTAATAAATATGTTTTATATTATATACGTTATAATAGTTTTTTATACAGTATACGAATATTTTTATATATATATATTTATTAATTATATTAAAAAGAGAGATGATAATGAAGTACACACACACTACATGTATAGTACTCATATTTTGCGAGCACAAAACCCACAGTTTTAAGCTTTGACACCTGCTCGTGGCTTGGTAAATGTGTGTGATTGAGCATGTGTAAAAGAAAGAAAAAAGAGACAAAGGGAAGGGAAAGCTTGGACAGGTAAAAAGATGGGGCTTCTAAGAGTCAGACAGGCAGTATTTTTTCCCTTCCTCTTAAATGGATCCCAAATTCAATCTAAATTTATTATATTTTATGTTTTTTTATAATAATTAATTTAATTTAATCTGAAAAATTTTGATTATTTTTGTTTTATTAAATGTAGTGTGAATAAATTGCGTTTTATCCTTCCCCAAAGGCGTGTGAATGCCAGAGACGGGGACATGGTTTTGGGCCCTTTCAGAAGTTCATCAAATTAAAGAACATATTTGGAAAAAAAAGAAAAAAGCGAAAAAGAAAAAATGAAATGAGTGAACATAGTGATGACTTTGGTGCATTAATGGAAAGGGGGTCGAAGGCTATTGACTTTTTTACCTTTTTTCTAATGTACGTTTGTTTCGTAAAATTCTCGCAAAAAAAAAGGTTAAAGGGTTATCTAATCTATATCTATATTTGGTGTGTGTGTGTGTGGTGTATGTGTGTGTGGGGGTGTGGTTGTGTGTGTGGTTGTTTTTGTGTGTGTGTATGATATATATAATATTATATTATATATATATATATTATATATATATATATATATTATAAAAGTATATATATTTATTAGAATATATTAAATTTTATGTTATTATTGTATTATTCTTATAAATTATATAATTTTATTATTATATTTATATATATATTTAAAATTTTTAATTTATTATTTTTTATATATATATTTTATTATATATTACTGAACCCCAATATTCTCAACCACAGGTATCTATATATATACCTGTGTATAAAAAGAAAATCAGAATCAAAGGGATATCTAAAAAAAAGTCAATTTAAGGTTACAAAAATATCTTAATATATACATCTTTAAAACACACACACACACACACGCAACATATTATACTATAAGTAGATTATATACATACAGAAAATATATATATATATATATATATATATATATATATTATATATATATATTTTATTATTATAATGTGTGTTGTGTGTGTGTGTGTGTGTGTGTGTGTGTGTTGTGTGGTGTGGGGTTTGTGTGTTATTTTAATACATTATATATAAAAAATATAAAAATAATTAATATAATATATATATAATATATATTTAAAATAATATATATTACCCCCAATATATTTAAATAATATTATAATTGTATAATATATATATTAAATATATAAATTATATTTTATAATAATTTTTTATATTAATTATATATATATATTTATTATAATTTTAAAATATATTTGTTACCCCCCGGGAAAATGTGTTAAAACCCGACCGGGGTTTTGGAAAGGCCCCAAACAAAAGGGAGATTGCCAAATATCCTCTAAAATATGAACGAAGAGGCCGTTTCATGCGGGGAATGAAGGCTGTAAAAAAAAAAAAAAAAAAAAAAAAAAAAAAAAAAAAATAATATATATATATATAATATTATTATATATTTGGTATGTTTATATTTAATATATTTTTATATATATATTACTACATGCTACATTATAACAATTATTATATTATATATATATATATAAACCAATATATATATATATTATATATTTATATATTAATTTTTAAAATTTTAATATTTTAAGTATATATATAATTTTATATTTTAAAATTAAAATTTTAAAAAATATATATATAATAAAATATAAAAATACTGTAATACAATACATATAATTTCATAAATTTTATAAAATAATTTTAAAATATTTTATATATATATATATTAAAAATATATAAAATTTATAAATAATAAATACACTATAACTATTAATAAATTTATATATATAATATATTTATATATATTATATATATAATTTTAATATATATTATAATACACAACATATATAACTATAACATATATATATTATTTATATATATTATAATATAATATATATAAAAATTTACAAAAAAACAGCATATATATACTATTTATAATTATAAATTATAAATTAAATATAATAAAATTTTTAAATGTTTTATATATAAAATATTTTAGTTAAATTTTATATATAAATATAAATATATAATATTTATATAACACAACAAATTATCTATTAATATTTTATATATATTATATATAAAATATATATATATTATTATTTTAAATTATTAAAATTATAATATATATATATAAACGCTTTAAATATACAATAAATATAATATAATTTAAATTATATAAAATAATATATTATATATAATAATATATTGTATATATCACCACATACAAAAAACGTATTTTATTATTACACTATATATATTATAATTTTATTAAAAAATATAAAATTATATAAATATATTATTTATATAATTTAATATATTATTATATACTTTTATATATATATTAAAATTATATAAATATATACTATTTATTTTATAATATATATATATAATATATTAAAATATATATAATACTGTATCAGTATATATATAGGGAGCATGGGACTAAAGACAGACTGCACGACGGAAATCTGATTCGGGGGTTCGAGTCCCCGGGCCACGCGTGTTCCCGGGCAAGGAACTTCCCCTCGTGTCCCTACCACTGGGTCAAGCCAGCCCAGCAGTGGGGCCCCAACCCGGAAAAAATAGAGAGATGATTACCTAAAAGGAACCCGACCTAGGGGGAAAGGTGGGACCCTCCCCCCCCCCGTACTCACTCCAAGAGCACACAACATGAAAAAATACATTTAAAAATTTATGCTGTGACCCCGCGGGTCAAACTGCCCACCTTAAAAAAAAAAAAAAACAACATAAAGTTAATACGTATATATAATAATTTATTTTATAAAATATATATAATTTATTTATAATATAAATATATAATTTTATATACATACACACACACCACCGTATGTATATTAAATGTAATATACAGTAATAATATTAAATATAATTATATAATTTTATATATAATAATATATATATATATATATATATAACCTGATAATATACTTTTTACAATTATATATTATATATATATATATATTATTATAAATATATATATTACAGTTTTATACATGTATATATTACTATATTATTATATATATTAAAATATAAAAATTATATACATATAATAGATATATATATATATAATATATATATTATATTAAAATACAGAATTATCATTAAAAATATTATTATATATTTATTATATAAAATTATATTTTAAATATTAAAATATTATTTTATATTATTTTTAAAATTTTATATTATATAAAATATACAACACGTATATATGTATTTATCATACAACATATATATTATATATATTATATATAATATATTATATAATTTTTAATATATAATAATATTTTTATAGAGTATATATATTTAATATTACATAAATTAATATAATTTTATCTAAAAATTTTTTAATTATATATATATTATATTTTACATATATATTTTATATAAAAAAACCCCCCAAACAAAAATAATTTATTATATTTTTTTTCCCTTAAAAAATTTTTTTTTTTTTAAATATATTATATACACAAAATAATATTTTTAACTATAGATATTATTATATATTAATTATAATAATTATATTAGAAAAAATCCCCTATTTTTTATAGGGTTTTTTATATAGTTTTAATATATAAATATATAAATATAATTATATAATTATATATATAATATATTTATTTTAAAAGGTAAAATATACATATATTTATATAGGTATATTAAGTATAAAATAAATATTTATATATACATATATAATAAAAATTTATTATAAGTTTAAATAATAATAATATATTAAAATTATATAATTTTAAAGTATCTATTATTTAATTTTATATTAATATAAACAAAATATATATATATATAAAAAATATATATTTCTATATATATATATATATACATTATTATATATTATTATAAAATAATAAATTATATATTATATTTTAAATAAATATATATTATCAGCATATTTTAATATATAATATATATTTATATAAAATTATTATTATATATTCATATATATAATTTTACATTATGATATTCATATATTATATTTTTTATATTATTTTATAGTAATATAGATATATATTTTTATATAATATCATTATTTATATTATATATATATTAAATATTATATTATATATATTTTTGATTATAACGCATTGTATAGTAATTATTATATTTAAAATTATTAAAATTTAAATACCTTATATATTTTTATATATTTTTGGTGTGGTGTGGGGGTGTGTTTGTGTTGGTGTGGTGTGTGGTGTGTGTGGTGTGTTGTGTGTGTGTTTTTTTTAAAATTATGTTATACATATCTATATATATTATATATTAATATATATTATTTTTACATATATTTTAAATATATATATATATATTAATATTACGCATTTTAAATTATATTATTTTTATATATTTTATATAAAATTTAAATATATATATATAAAATTTTAACTTATACATATATTATATATGGTTTGTACATTTTATATATAGTTAAATTTTATAAAATTATATAATTTTAATATATATATATATATATTTTATATTATTTTATATAACAGCATATTATAGTATATATAAATATAAAATATATAATATATATTTTAAATTATATTTATATTATTTTTATATATATATAATATTTATTGTGGTGTGTGTGTGTGTGTGTTGGTGTGTTGTTTGTGTTTGTGTGTGTGTGT
Organism: Penaeus monodon; assembly: GCF_015228065.2. NCBI lineage: Eukaryota > Metazoa > Arthropoda > Malacostraca > Decapoda > Penaeidae > Penaeus > Penaeus monodon. The sequence continues at coordinate 11,605 of NW_023657527.1, read as the reverse complement.
GTGTGTGGTGTTGTGTGTGTGTGTTTTGTGTGTGTGGGTTTTTTTTATATATATTTTATACTAACATAATATATAATATTTTATATATATATATATATTTTATTATATTTTAATACTATTATTACATATCACATACAACCGCAACATACTTTACTTCATACTACACGTACTTTAATTTATGAGAATCGAGTTGTAAAAAAAGATATTTCTGCACACTTATTGATCCAGGGGCAACGCATAAAAAATTTAAAAAGGTTTTTGCAAAAACGCGAAGGGTTGCGTGCCCCGGGGCCGCTGACCTTACACCCACCCTTGAGTTGATGTCAGTGAAAGGAAAGCGAGTCATTTTGTTGTTCCTCTGGCGAATTGAATTTTCGTGTTTGTGGTTATATCCTTAGTGAAATTTGCCATGTTCTCCTCTGAAAACAATGTTACTGTAATGAAATAATATTTGTATGAGGCGAATGTACGCATCAGCCATGTTCACTCGCCGCCCGCTAATCCCTTTCCTTGACCCTCTGTCTCGGAAATCAAAAAGTCCCACGGGTTATGCTTCTACCCGAACCAAATGTTATATATTTTTATGTATATATAGAACTATGTGTTTTGAAGCTGAGCCTTCCCTTTAAATAATATGGAAAATGAAACTCATTCATTTTCATTCTTTCTCTTTATTTAAGCGTGTGTGTGTGTCGCGAATGTTGCGTGTGTCCTGTGTGCGCATGTGTGCGTGCGTTTTGCCTGTGTGTGTTTCACGATGCGCGCGCGCGTTCGTGTGTGTGTGTGTGTGTTGTGTGGTGTGTGGTGGGTGTTTTGTGTGTGTGTTGTGTGGTGTTTTGTGGTGTGTTTGTGTGTTGGGGTTGTGGTGTTTGTGTGTGAATGAGTGAGTTGATATTCTTTTCTTCGTATTCATTTGGTACTTTTTCCACGCTCACCTCTCTTCTGCTTCTCCATTTCCCAAGCCTCCCCATTGCCAAATGGCTAAGAATGTCGTAACCTCCTCCCACATCGCATGACTTGTTTGACGCATTGAGCTTGATGTTTCGTAAGCATGTGTAAATTTCCTTAACGTTTCTCCCGAAACTTTAAACAGTCTCGAAAAAGACAGTTCTCTTGCACCCATTTTATGTGTGAAAAAACCTGAGCCCTAGGGGTGTCACCATGCATGCAATGTCTGGTAACGACTTCAATTATCAGGCTACTGTCTCGTTGTGTGGTGTCTAGGATCATTGACACCCTCCACTAATTTTTCGATGGACTTCATAATTCAAGATCCATGACGGACACACCATTAATGGTCGACTTATCAGGTTCGATTTCCTGATGAGTGAAACTTTTCTGCTTACCTAGGGGCTAAGGACTGCGATTCCCTTCTTTCTCTTTTGGGAAACCTGAAAAAGTTCCAGAGTGAAAACAGGCGACGTTCGAGAGTTAAATCAAAGTTAGAATTTGGTTTTGATTCCATTTGTTGCCATGGATATTCTTGGTGTGACATACTGTCTGTTTGATTTTGTTCACGTGCGTCAGCTGGTGCTGACTCGGCTGAACCGAGTCCTTGCCCGCCGTGGTGCCCAGCCACAACAGTAACCTCCAGGCGACAGTTGCAACTTCTCCCGCCTGGGCGGGGCGCGAACCGCCGACCCCTCGGATGAGAGGCCGACACGTTACCACTGTACTAGCCCGGAGGCTAAATTGGCCAAGGGATTTTGTAGGTCACCAGGGAGAAAGCCAGTTCTTTTTAAATTTGTAGATATATTCTATTAGAATTCATTCCTCTCCTCACCCCCATCCTAAATACCCACCATGGAGTTCAGCGACGGGAAGCAAAAGCTTGAAGTTTAAACACACGTAACAGCCACAGGGATAGTGAGGAATTCTGCAGTCCAACCCCGTGCAGATAGCAGTTTTCGGGACCTGTATGCGATGCTGACAGGGTAGTGACTGTTTGCCTCTACCATATTTTGACCACCGACTGACTAGACTGGGCCATGATCAATGAAACCCGTCTAAACCCGAACAAAGATCAAAAAGGGGTGTTGCTAGCAACATGGTGCAGCTTTGCTCAAATTTCCCGGACTCCTGTCTCCCAACAAAACGGGTCACCACGGGGAGTAACGCAAGTTGGAGAGTTCTCCCGGGTCTAAGATATTTATTTAAGACTTTTATGATAGTTTTTTAAAGTTTTAAATTTTTTACTTTCCCCTAAAAGGTTTCGTCGCTAATAAACTTAGCTGTTACAAGGGGGAAACCCCATCACCTCTCAAGGCCTTTTTGGGACCCACTGAAAAAAGTCCCCTATGTGGTGTCCCCGAATTTCCCCTTATGCTTTCAGCTTTTTGACAGACAAAAATAGTTTCATATGGCAGTCGGGTTTTTTAACGTCGAAAGGAAAAAAATTGGGTGTCCGATACGTCTTTTATCAAGAACTCCATGGAATTTTGATATAGCAGACGAATGCGTCTCAAAAATTTCTCTTGCCCCAAATAATTTTCCCTTTGACACAGCAACTGTAAACTTATTCCCCCTTATTGTACGAAGCCTGCCCCAAAATCTCAATAACGCCCCCAGACAAATTTAACCCAAAATTTTGCTTTTTCACTCTTAAAGACATGTCCAAAAAAAACCCTTTGGATATCTCATTACTGAACCAAGATAGATCCTAGTGAGGGGCCCCTAGGTGTATAATCTAGTATAATCCAAAAATAAACTTGCATTGCTGCGGAATGCCAGCAACATGTGTTAAACCCAAAGAACTTTTGGTTTTTTAATTTTATCTTCATCTATCTGAGAAAAGAATGATAATAATATGGCACGGGATATGAGATTTTTCCACTGAATTTACATATTTTATTCTATGTTTCCTCATTTTTCCATGAAATTTCAGTTATTCCATATGTATATTCCCCTACTAGTAAAATAAAGTGGAGTTGGCGTTTAATTTGCGGAAATTTTATTTGTTTTATTGGTCTGGTTTTTATGATATCTTTATTATATTATAAAAGCCCTTAAACACTGCTTCACCCAGACCGTCATCATTTATTTTGAAAGGCGGGCTGTCAAACATTGAAAGAACTTTTCGACGTTTCCTTGGGTGAAAATATCCTTGCCTGATGCCTATTCTCAAATTATGCAATTCCTATACCATTTCGCGATTTTTTGGACCTCCACTCACTAATCACACGTATTGCCAAAGTCGCAGGTTTGAAAATACGATCCCCGTATGAAGATTAACCCCTTATATCTTTTAACCTTCACCCCCGGGGATAGCAGGGTAAGTTCCGCTTTAAACCTTTTTATTGCAAAACCCCCTACTGTCCACTCGTGAAGACATTTGTGTTGGGGCTGGAACTCTGGCATGTCTCTTTCTCTTTTTAATATTATTTTTTTGTAAGTATTATTATTACTAAAAATTTCATTTTTTTTCATTGTCATTTTCATTAATTTTTAAAATACTATTTTAGATTTAAAATCCATTATTTTGTATTTTTATGTTTTTCTTATTATTGTTCTTCTTATCACTTTTCTTTTCATTGTCTTTTTCATTTTTTTATCTTTAATATATTTTTAAAAAAATTTTGTTTTATTTAAAAAACTATATGTTGAATATGGGGTCAAAAGGGTTTAAAAATGGTATATATCTAAATCATTTTCATTTAAAATTTTGGGTGAAGCGGGAAGACAGCAAAAAAAGTCATTTCTATAATAGGGAAGCAAGGAAAAGAGGGGTTTATCAATTTTTGTTGTGCTTGGGGGTCCTTCACGGGGGCTAGTGGCAAAGCGGTTATGATGTTTTAAAATTGCTTATGAAAGTGCGTAAAAAGGCACCGTAATTTTTCTTGATTGTCATTTTGTGTCTTCCTTGCCCTTTTGCGTTTATTTAGCCCCCTTTGTCAAGAGCCGAAAAAATACAGTCTGGTTGTCCAGCCGCGGGGTAGTTACCCTGCCGTTATAAAAATTGTCTAACCCCAAGGGTTTTAAACAGGCCCAAAAAAAGCCCCTTGTGTTAAGTTTTTTCATGATATGAAAAGATGCAGGGGCAGAAACAAAAAAAAGCTTTTTTAAAAAATTAAATATCCCTTTAAAACGATGCGATAAAGCCTTCATAATGAAAAGACCTATTAAAAAAAAAAAAGAAATAACAAAAACAAACAATTTTAACGAGGGCCAACCCCAATTATTTTTTATAATTTTATTATAAAAAAACGAGATCATGATAATAAGAAAACCCATTTTTTTAAATAGCTTCTGAAAAAAAAAAAATCGTGTCTCCTTCTTGGCTCTTTTAAAAATTTTACTAATCCAGTAGCTACTAGTTTTCCCCCTCTTTAAGTTTCTTAAAATGCCATTTCTTACATGCGGGCTCGAAGATGTATTTCAAACTTCGTTTTTCTTTCTCACCCCCCTTATTCGTTCAACACCAAAACAAAAAATCGGGAAGCCCTTTTTCTCTAAACCGAAACGTTACTGAAAAATTTACTCCCCTTTTACCCCTTACTCTTCTTCACAGATACCGAGTAGCAAAAAAGGAATTTTCCCTCCCCCCGGGGGGCTTTGTTCTCCCCTCTTTTTTTTCCTTTCTATATCCCCCCTTTTTTCGCCGATTTTTTTCTATCTGATTTTTTCCTTTTCTCTTTACTTTCCCGTGGGTTGTTTACAACCTTTATTAAACCTCCCTATCTGTTTGTCTTCCAAGTAAAAGTCGGGTTAAATGAAAAAAAAAAAAATTATTTCTCAAAAAACGGCCCCAGACATGTCAGTGGAGCGGTGAAACATTTTTTACAACCGTAAAGAGGTTATCCGGGGAGGGGAAAACCCTGAAGTTTTTTGACAACTGTTTTATCATAATATATATTTATATATATTATAATATTTATTTTAAATTAATTGTTTGTGGTGTGTGTGTGTGGGGGTGTGGTGTGTGGTGGGTGGTGTGTTGTGTGGTTTTTAAATGTTATATATATAAAATATATTATATATAATATAAAATATATTATATAAAAATATTATATGTTTATATATAAATATATAAATTATTTATAATATATATATAGTATAGATTACATTTTTCAAGTTTAAAATTTTGCTTAAAATTATATATATATATATAATTATAATATATTATTATTATTATATATATATTTATTTATATAAAATTATATATATTATATATTTAATATATAATTTACTCATTTAATTTTTATCATTTGTTTATAATATATATATATTATATATAATAAATATATTTTTTAATATTATATAAAAATACTATCATCATCTCATAAAGGGGGCTAACCCCGAGGGGGGCGCATGGCCGATCCCCCTTCGCTTCCACCCCGAGGACCCTCGGGCGAGTCCCCAGGCAGGCACAGGCCCATCTCTAGTTCCTCCGACAGGTCTCGTGGCTCCCAAGCCTGATCCCTAGGACGTCCCAAGGTCTCCTCCCCCCCGGGTTGTTCGCGTGGCACCTGGTGGGCGGGTCGCCATAGGGGCGACTAGGGGGCCCATATCCTGAGTTGGCGATCCCGGATTATGAAAGAAAACAGGCCCCCATGCCGTCTCCGGTGTAACCGCCGGTTTGGACACGTGGTCCTGCAACTGTACCCCTGATCCGGCGAAGGGATTTGTTACAAAAGGCTCAAGGCAAATTCCCAAAGGCACGGGATAGGTCCAGGTTTCGTCCATGAGAAAAAACTGGAAGTTCAAGGTTTTAAGACACCAGCTTGGTCCTTCTGCATAGGTCCCGACATCCCCAAAACCTTTTGTTGATCGGTTTGCTCCTTTGCCAGACCAATCCGTCACGATTTCCTGGTCGAAAACCCAGAGATAGCACGTCCCAAAGGTATGAAAAACTTTCGTGACTTAAACCCCTCGCCACACCGGTCGACTGAAGGGGTTTCCCCAAAACGGCCCCAAATCCTGAATTTTTGGTCTTGGTCCTGGAGACCTCTCGGCTTGGGGGCTTCGCCTCTTTGCTAATGCATAAAGAGCCGCCAAAAGTGATCCAAGGACTCGATAGGATGGAATCGCGGAAAAATCAAGGCGAGACCTTAATATTCCCTAGTGTTGCCCCGCACTGATTTTGGGCTTACCTGCCCTTTCCAGCCCATACAATGTTGAAAATGGGGGTGCAAGGACCAGCCTTGCTCACCCCTGAAAACGGGGAAAAAGTTTCCTCCCCCCACCACACTTTACGCACTTTCAGTACCGTATAGAGGCCTTGCATCGGCCAAAAATCTGTGTCGGAATTCCCTGACCCTCAGGATCTCCCTAGCGTTCCGATGCCCGGTCAACGCCTTTTGAGGTCGATGTAGCTGCAAACAAACCCAGACCAAACTCACGCGCGTTCCACAATTTCGAAGCGCTAGTATACGGGCTATTGTGGACTTCCAAATAAATCCAGATGTCCGGTCTTGGTCCAGAGGGGGTTGCGGATCCGTTTTAGAAGAAAGTGAGGAGAACCCTTTCCCGGATCTGAGCAGTGTAATGCCACGGGGTTTTCTACGTCCCTCGTCCCTTTCCCCCTTTCCCGAGAGGGAGCCCCGCCCCCACAGGTCGGGGGGGAAAGGTACCCGACGCCCAAAGGCGTCAGGACTGTATCAGGCCTGAGCCTGGTTCACCCCCAGCCTTTAGCAGTTTAGCAGGATATCCTAGCCGCTGCTTTCCCACTCTTTGCTTGGAATCGCCAGCCCAACCTCTGTTAGGGGAGGAGGTTCCTCGCGATGGGTGGGCCGGCACGGCACTGAGAATCGCTTGCATCCAGTAAAATGTTTTAGGTCCCCTGGTACAATGTTTAAAAAACTCAGCCCCAAAGTTCACGAACCCAAAATGACCCAGATGATCCGTCCTCCCTGATCGGATGCGTCTCTTTAGGAGGGTTAGGGGTTTAGTTTTCTAGGGGTTGGTAGGGGTGAAGGTCATTTTCCAAAAAATGGGCCTTCGCCTCCTCGCAGATTCCTGATGAACTGTTCCCTTTTCCCTTCTCAGCGTGTCCGAGCCCTACGCACCATGGAAAACCAAGACTTGATTCCCCTTCAGCCGAGCCCTTTCGCCCTTCAGTGGCCCCTAATGTCTCCAGGGGGATGGTATTCTGCTGTCCTTGGGGTACGCCAAAGGTCCTGAGCTGCTTCGAGTGTTCGCGCTGAAGGACTCCCACAGAGCAACGGTCCGTCGGTTGGGGTTTTGGAAAACGGTAGAGACTGCTGTGGCGAAACCCCCGGGGCCCCTTCCTCCTTATCTGTCCAAGTGAAACACCTTTGGGGGGCCCCCGGGGGACGGGGAGTTTTTATGGGCCCGCAGGGGAGCCACAAGCGCCTATGGGCGGTGCCACAAAATCAGCCTCCGGGAACCCTGCAGTTCTGGGGGTCCTCCATCGCGTGCTGACAAAAATGTGGGCGATCTCCTTGGGCCCTGTACCGTATCGCTTACCAATCCAGCGATGCGGGTTTGGGCGCGGTCCAGGAGCCGAGTCCTCATTTTCTGGGGCCTGCAAGTCCCGTGAAGGAGGCTTTCTCACGCTGGGATTTAGCCCCGAGCCATGGGGCCCCAAGACATTGTAGCCAGCTCGGTCACCCGGATACCGATTAATCGCCCGGCAATGCGAATTCTCGCTGGGGGCAATTCTGCCCAGGCGATTTGGCGTAGAACCCTCTTCCAACGGTTTTTTTTACATCGGAGGGGCGTATACAGCAATAAGAATAAGCCAAAGCGCTTCGTTCAAAGCCATGATACCTTCAACCCGGGGTCACCTCGACTACCGCAGGCGAAGTCGCTGGAGGGTGGGTATGGACACCCTGGAGGTGGTGACCTCGTGCGGCCCGCCAAATATAGGGTAACCACCCACACTGAGTGCCGTCCCGGTCTTCTAACCCCTAGAGGGCAGCCCCCTCAACTCCCCGTCGCTTCAATTCCCGCGGAAGCAGAGGTAACCCTCTCCTGCCGAAGGCCCCATTTTTCCAAACGCCTACCCCGGAAAACCGCCCGAGGTTTTTAACCTCGGGTGGTACTCCGGGTGCACGCCACCCTGCCCCCCCCAACAAGCCCCAATAAAAGGGGGGCGGCAGGCTGTGGGCCCCCTATCCCCCTGTGGGGGTTCCGAGGGCTCTCCCCCACAAGCTTCAGGGGGGTTGCGCCGCCGGGGCAGGCGGGACAGAAATCTGTTCCAATCCCGCCCCCCACATTTGCCCACAGCCCGCCTTACTTGTGGGGGAGGGGCAAAACCCCTCCCCCCACTTTCCCCTTTTATAAGCGTTTCCAGAGGGGCATTTTGGGGGGGACTGGCAAAGGCCCCCTCCCCGGCCGCCCCCTACCCCCGGGTGGGTGGGGGCAGAGTTGGTACGAGCCAGAGCGTGTCCACACGCCAGTGGGCCCTAAATCCCCTCCTTGGGGCCCCCTGCTGCTCCGAGATCCCCACGATTTTGCCGGGACCGAAAAGGGACCCAGTTACCCCTGGGGGGGCCACGAGGGGCACGCAGGCTTAATTAGGAGAGGGTGGACTGGGGGGGTCCCAACCAATTTTACTAATATTTATATATAATATATATATTATATATAATATATTATATATATTATATATTATAAAAGTATATTACTTATATTAAATTTGTATATGCCTATAAATATGAATTGTGTGTGTGGGGTGTTAAAATTTAAAAATTTCCCCACCTAGGAACGCACAAACTGTTACATTTACCCACCCCATGCGACAGTATCTGTGGGCTCCGTGGATAAAACCGCGTTTAAATTTTTATATTATATATTTTAAAATTTTATAATTTTTAAAATAATAATTTAAAAAAGGGGAGAAGAGAGAGAGAAGAGATAGAAAAATTTTTACTAAATATATCAAACACAAACTACAAAACATACTATATATGTCTATATACTAAAATAATATATATTTTATATATATATATATATATTATATAATAAAAAATAATATATAAAACAACATTTTAAAATACATATAATAATTTTTAATATATATATAATATAATATATATAAGATTAAAATAACAAAATTACAATGTATATATATATATAAATTATAAATAATATATATTATATATACATAACAAAAAAAAACATATATAAAAATATTATAAAAATAAAAAATATCTATACATATAGTATTATATAATAATATATAACATGTATGTATATAATACACACATACATAATCATATATATACTATACACATATACATATATATAATATATATATAATATTACTATATATATATATATATATATATATATATATATATATATACTATACAATACATATATTATATAATATATATATATATATATATATATATATATATATATATATAAAAAAATAGGTATTATATATGTATAATAAATATATATATATAAATATGATGTATTATATATTTATAATACTTTTTTATATAATATTACACACACACACACACACCACGTATAAATATATATATAATATAAACATATACACACCCACGTCCATATTATATTAATATATATATATAATCTCTATATATGTATATATATATATGTATATATATATTCTAATTAACGTACATATATTATCAATATTCATATATACCCTTTAAGCAAGACTATACTATATATATATATGTATAGACATATATATAAATGGATATATATAAAGATATATGTATAATATAGCATTATGTGATAGGATGGGCCTGTATATATGAAATCACACATATACTATAATATATGTGAAGGGTCATGACTATTAGATGAATACTATATATATATATATATATATATATATATTATATATATATATATATATATATATGTACATATATATGCATACATACATATATATACACATATATTTGTTTGTTCTATTTTTCTTTCTCTCCATTTTTTTTTTTTTTTTGCCTCCGTAATATTTATTCTGCAACTATTTATGAATCCATCAATATGGTTGTTCCATAGTCTTATTACCCGTTATTGACCCGTATCAGTCAATTATTCCCCCATGCAAAATAGTTGCATGGGGAAATAATCAATGTTATCAGTAATGGGAAAATTGTGCTTGAAAATTATAAAAGGATAATATGTAGGCGGACGGAGTGAAACGATTTTGTTTTCCTTGAAATTTTCTGTGATTTCCTTTTCAAAGATGAAAAGAAAATATTGTAAACAGAACAATAAATACTCCAATAATATAAAATGATATTCAGCAGTCTACGAAATATTACTAAAAGTAAACAAACTGAAAACAGAAGTTACCCAGTGACTTATTCTACTGCTTTGTATTATGGCTTTTTCAGTCGAAATGTCATCATTTGTCAAACGAGGATTATGAAAATCTGTTAACACACTACTACATAGTATCTACATAAAAATCTGAGGAATTAGGGGCATTTCCATCCTTTTATGACCTTCCTCTCAATTATTACTCCCACTTCTCTGTTCTCTGCTTCTCTCTTTCCGCCTGACCCTTCCTTCTTTCCCATTTCACTCTGTGCTCCCCTAGCATTTTAACAACAAATTTCTTTTCTTTTCTTTTAATTTTCCCTCTGTGTCGTTTCTCCTACCCTGTTAATTCTTCCTCTCCAGTGCTTTTCCTTTTTCCGACTTCAATGAATTTAGAGAAAAAAATAATGAACACTCAAGGACGGCACAGAGATAGTCTATTGATGTCAATAATACTATTTCGAGGGATTTGTGTTAAATCAAATTTACACTTCGATGAGATTTCTGAAACAGTTTAATAAGTAGTCTGAAAGTGCGTATAATACATAACATTGCATATTATCCTCATTTTAATACTATACTCCCAGACTATGTTTTTAACATTTTCTTCCATAATGGTCCATCACTACTTTTAGGAACATTGGAAAATGTAAAAACGATTGTGTAAGGGTGCAGAAAAGTATCTCCATGGTCACCAACCTGTTATTCATGGGCGCTATTCCTCCTTTTCCCCCTTCTCTGTTGAGTTCTATTACTACAGAGACTGTAGTTTTTACTGAAAATTGGAAAACTATACTTGGCCCAATATATATATTTTTTATTAAATGGCATAACGTTCCCATTCAGTTTAAGTTTGTGGCAATCTGCATGAGACTGCATCTAACATACCCATAGCTTTCAATAAATTCTAAAGGAGTCAAGGAGTCAATGACTCTAAACCACTGCTCTACAGGATACTTGCAACAATTTCATGGCGCGGCAATAGTAAACAAACCGCCAATATGGTCCACAAAACGAGAGATTCAAATGAAATTCGATTATAAATTACTTGGTTTGTAGCCGACAGGCGATATTAAAAACTACTAGCTCTGATCATATCAATGGAGTATATCCCTTTCATTTTCATGCTCTGGAGATAAAGCTAGCTATTTAAATTTGTGTTATGGTTATCTTAGGGATGTTCGAAGAGCTTTTTGTTTGCTATTGTATTTTCATTTTAAAAAGCATTTTTGTTTGCCTTTGTTATTTTCATTTTAAATCGAAGTGCGAAAGTCTATCGTAGTTACCCACTAAGAAGGGGAATAAGGTATCGCATATGCAATAGTTTGGTTACATGGATATCAAGATGGGTGTTTTTAATGGGGAAATTCGGGGAGGGAGAGAATGAGAGAGA
>NW_023657526.1:90087-102503 GCF_015228065.2 Penaeus monodon | reverse complement strand
AAAAAAAAAAACTACACACCCCACCACACACAACCCCACACACACACACACCACCAACACACAACACATTGTTTTAGTGTATATATAGTGTTTACAAATATAATTATACATATGAAAAACATTTATTATGTGTGCTTTGGGGAATTATATATGTATATATATAAATATTTATATATATATATATATATTATATATATATATATATATAATGTGGTGTGTGTGTGTGTGTGTTGTGTGTGTGTGTGTGTACCCACACACACACATATATAAATATCTACACCCACACACACACACACACCACACACACACACATGTATGCACATGAAATACAAGCGAAAACTCCATCGAAACATGAAATATATATATATTTTATATATATATATATATATATATATATATATATATATATTCGTCTAGAACTTAGATTTCTCAAGTCAAGTGATTATGAACGCAGCCTTCATTATGCCTTGTATAGTTAGAAATTAGACTTTAAAAGGGACCAAGTCTGATTATGTTGGCAAGGTTGCTACAGACTTCTCATTCCTGGACGCAATTCTAGTATACAAACATGGGCGATTTTGACTGTGATTTGTACCATTGGCCCGGTTCACACTTCCTCAGTCAACCTGGACGTCCCTTCTTTCCCAAGGGCGCCCTATTGATGCCGAGGTGTGCGGATTCTTTTTCATCATGAGTAAGCCTGTAGCGGTGATCCCCGCCTCAAGCCACCCCTACAGCCCAGGCTTCCGAGTCGCCGGATTACAGAGTCGAGCCCCCAACCCCAGCCATTTTGGGCTGGGTAGCAATTTACGTTTTATATCCCCTCCGACAAGGAGAGGAGGGGGGAAAAAAGTAAACTGTGAAAAACACTGTAATTGGTCGGTTTAGTGACTTTGTCATGCCTTACTTTGTGATTCATATTGCTGCCTTTTCTGCCATAATAAAGTAATTTGTATTATGTATTCTGAGTAAGCATAAAAAGTAGAAAGGTTGTTAAAACAAAAATTTTTAGTCCTAATACTGGAATTTAAATCATATATCCTCTTTGCCTGTAATATATTTTGTCATACAATTATATATACTATACTTCTAAACAATGCTTTAGTTTTGAACATCCATATATTCATTACCTATTGTTAGCCTCTCCTACATATATCATGAAATTATTTTTGACAAAATGTAACAAAATAAGACAGAAACCTTTCTTATGGAGCTTTTAAACATAACAAAGTGAATTTCAGAAAAAAAGGCCCATGATTAGTGGGTACCTCGGTGATTCAAATATAGCAATGCTATAGCAGTCTTTGGGGGAAAGAAACCTTCCTTCCAAAATATCCTTACTATCCAGCCTAAAACGGCTGGGTTAGTGGCATGGCTGAATATATATTTACAGGCATAGACGATGCCACTCGTCTCTACGCTCAAAGTCAGTAAGATATACCACAGAGCGGCTGGGTTGGTGGCTCGACTCTGTAAACCGGCGACTCGGAGGCTTGGGCTATAGGATGGATTTAGGTGAGGATCACTGCTGCAGGACTTTTCATGCTGAAATTTGGGTGTCCGCACTAGCTCAGCATCGATATGGGCATCCTTGGGGAGCCGGGGACGTCCAAGTTGACTAAGGAGGTGTGAACCGGGCCAGGGGGGAAACCCGCAGCCAAAAACACCCTGTCGAGCAGTAGTGGGATCACGCCCGAGAGTGAGCGGCCTGTAGTAACCTTACCTAAACAGCTAGACTTCGTCCTTTTCACTCTGGATAATAGCTTGTTCCTTTGTAAATGCACGTCGCGTTATATGATTATCTCTTTGAATATTTTCTCAATAAATTGTATCTCTTGTTACATATATTGCTATGAGTTACAATGTGATACATCTTAGGACTGTGTGTGATACAGCAAATATACTATACATAGTATTCGACTTTGCGATTTGAAACCCATAGCCAATCTGGCTGTTTTTTTCACCACATGAGTGAGACACAGTAACATAACTGTAGCCCTGAATTCTACTGTCAGCTTCACATGCCCAGTGAATAACTCTTTTAGCTTAATCGTATCTTCAATCATTAACATATGATGAGCTGATAGTTGAAAATTAATAACAAAACAATGGTTTAAATAAATCCCGGTGAAAAAATATAACAGCTATAACTTTCCCTTTATGCTTCTCAGTATTCAAAGGCTAAATACGTGTCTGGCTTGTCCTATAAGGAAATCAGAAAGCAGATGCTGTAACCGACGTGTTGAAGCCCTTGCAACGTACACCAGGGTCGGGGTCAATACGCCGACCTCAAAAGGGGCCCAGAGGCAACGAGCCTGATCGACGATATGTAAAAATATATATATCATGTGTGTGTAAAAAAATTAACGGTGACAGTGTTTATATATAGTTGATATAGCTGACATGGTGTAACTGCAACTTCTAGTAGAAAAACCTATATCTCTGAAAAAAGGTTTTATTCTTAGTTTTCTTTATTTGTTCTTCTATGCTCATTTTCTACCTCACCATGCACAGGTATTCCTCAGACTCATTGAAAACGATCTTGCTGATATCTCATATACTCATATTCATATTATAAAATATATATATATATATTATATATAATATATATATATTATATAATATATATATATATATATATATATAAAGCCGTCTTCTGTTTCATGTACATTGTTCTGATTTCACTCCTTCTGATTTTATGGTTGAAAAGGCACTCATGCTGGATTTCATAATCACAGGAATGTCTTTTCAACCATGTTATTACACATTGATTAATAGTTTTAAAGTACGAAGGTTCGGCAAACACTGATGGCCAGGCAACCTTCAAAAATGTTGTAAAAATATAACACACACACGGACACACTGACAAACACAAAAACAACACTGACAAATATGCACACTAACAAGCCTCACATTCACATATATACATACAAATATACATCAATACATACATATGTATGCATATTTTAAATATATATATATATATATATAATATATTATATATATATATTTTATACACACACACACACACACACCACATATGTATGTATATATGTATATATATATAATATATATATATATATATATATATATATGTATATATATATATATATATATATATATATGTATGTGTGTATATATATATATATATTATATATATATATATATAATATATATATTTGTGTGTTTTTATACAAAAGTTACTTTGAGAAACGAAAAGGACAAAGTCTAGCCGTATAGACAAAAGGGACTACAGTCCGCTCAATCTGGGCGTGATCCCACTACTCTCGACCGGGGTTTTGGTTTTGGGTATCCCCCTGGGCCCGTTCAAACCCTTTAGACAACCGGAAAGTCCCTGGCTCCCCAAGGGCCCCCCATTCGAGCCAGGCTTAGTGCGGGGCACCCCAAACAACATGAGGGGGTCCCCCAGCAGTGATCCCCACCCCAACCATCCACAGTCCAGGCCCCCCGGTCGCGGATTACAGATCGAGCCACCAACCCCCCATTTTAGGTTTTGGAAGAAAAGACGTTTTATATGACAAGCTTTTTTCGTTGAAGTTACTTTCAAAATATGTAACGTCATTTACCCCCATTTGAACTTATTTTTATATTTATTTATTCAAAAAGCAAACAAACAACACAATAAACCCCCCTGATTTATATCATCATAATAATGTTTTATTATCATTTTATTATATGTATTCTTTATATATTATATATATGTATGTATTACTGGAATACAAATTGCAAATTTATGTTTTTAGCATATCTAATAACATACCACACCACACACACACAAAACCCCCACACCACACCCACACATATAATATATATATATTATTTTTTATTATATATTTAATATGTAATTATATGATGTTGTATATATTTATGTATGTATATGTACACCAAATATACAAATATATTTTATAGCTATCCCCACAAATACAAAAAAATATATAAATATAATATATAATATATAATTAATATACATTATATATATTAAAAAAAAAAAATTTTTTATATATGATATATAATTTTATAATTTTAAATAATAATATATATGTCACAAAATATTTGCATTATATATTAAAATTAAATTTTTTTATATATATATATTTTTATATATATATTAAAATATATTATTATAATATATTATATATTTATATAATATATATTATATATATATTATGCCACAAATGTATTTGCATATATACATATAAAAATATTATTATATATATATATATATTTTATAATATATTATTTAAAATAATATGGTGTGGTGTGTGTGTGTGTTGTGTGTGTGTGTGGCCCAAAGTATTTTCATATTATAAATATAATATATTATATATATATATATTATTTTAATTATAAATAATAATGCCACAAAGCTTTTCATGTATAGTATGTGTTGGGGGTTTTATTATAATATTATATATTTAATTATATATATATATAATTATATATATTATATAAATAAATGATTAATAAAGAATGCCAATGGGGCCCGGACATAATAATATATATATATATAATTATATATTTTATATATATATATATAATTAAAATATATAATATATATATATAAAGCAACAAATGCTTGCATTATTGTAGTTGTGGTGTGTGTTTTGGGTGTGTATATATATATAATATAATATATATATATAATATAATATATATATATAAAACAATATTATATATTATATAATATAAAAATATATATAATACATACAACTATATTACAATTTATACATATATAACAATACATAATATAAATAATAATATATATATATAATTATATATATATACATACAACAAAATTAAAATACCCTACAAAATTTATCACATACACAAACCCCCCACCCACACCACACAACACCCACACACACACACCCCCCATTAAAATAATATATATTATATTATATATATATATACATACATCATACACCAACCACACCACCACCAAACACACACACACCACACACACACACATACATACACCCCACACAACCCCAAACCACACATTATATATATTATTATAATTTATTAAATATGTATTATTATATATGTTTAAAAATATATACATACAAAATTATATACTAATAATTTTACATACTACATATATACATACAAATACATGTATTAAAGTTTTTAATATATTAATATCTTTAAAATATATATTATATATTATATATATATATTATATATTATAATATATATTCGGTGATAGTTTGCCCCCGGCGTCTATAGTAAGTATGAATAGGCACTAATACATCGTGAAGAATTTTATTTTATTAGATTTTTGGAGGTATAACAATCCTCCATCTCAGTACTGTAAAAAGAACCCCAAAACAATTAGCCCTGTTTAAACAATGTTCGGTTCATATAAAAATATTAGATGTAAAAAAAACGAAAGAACAATAACATAGTAAAAAAACAAACAAGTAAAAGAAAAAAATAAACATCTATTGAAAAAAAACGTAACACATAAACAAAAATATGGTAAAATCCCAAAAAGGGGATGGTTGGGGGGGAAGTTATGTGGAAAAAGGGGGTTTGCGGGGGTTTGTAGGTTTTAAGCTCTTTTTCATCCTCAAATCAGCGGGATTCCGAGATAAAAGGTCAGGGCGGGAGGAGTGTGGGGATAGAATTCTAAAATCGTGTTACAAAGGGGTGGTTTTTTTTGAAAGTTTTTTATTGCCGAAAAGAGGGTTTTTACTCAGGGGAGGCCAGTCCTGAAGGTTCCCTTTTGTGTTCTAGGATGCGGGTCGAAAACCTCTGGGGTAGACCCCACGTCCGAGCTTGGAGAAAGGACGGTAAATAAGTAGCAATTAGAACACAGTTCAGAGTTACTTTTTCCGGTTTTTTAAAAATTTGGAAATATTTTTAGTGTTGGTGAAGAAAAAGGAATTTTTTTTGGGGAAATTTAAATTTTGAAAAAGATTTTAGCTGTTCCAAATTTCAAAACTTAAACAAACCATTACGGATTTTAACAACCTTGGTCTTTTTAACATAGGGACGGGGGTTGGTTGGGAATATTTTACATGGGAAAATTTTTTCGTAATTTTATCAATAAAAAACAGGGATAACCTTATTATTAAATTCTTTAAGAAACAACATTTCGTCATAAAGGTTGCCCCAGTTGACACATTTTATAGGCTCGGTGATTGAGTTTGATGCTGTTGATTTTGTTAAATATGGAATGAAACTGGGGAAGTGAAGCCCCGACCAGTGAAAGTTGGCTTTGGTAATTTGTAGGGAAAGGGTGCCATTTTTATGGTGTTTAAAGCGGTCTAAAAACGGATTGATTTCTCTTGTTCTCGCAGGAAATTTTGTGCTGGGGTTTTTTTTGAGTTGAATAGTTAAAAAAAAGATTAGTGTGTGGTTTTTTGAAGAGGGGGAAAGGGTACATCATTATCGGCGAAATATACGTTTAAAATTTCGGGGGGCATTGTTTAAAGCCAGTTTGTTCTAAACAAAGGAATCTTAGCGGGGAAGGGGCCTAAGGGGGACCCCATCGCTAAAAAGTCTTTTGGCTGAAAAACAATCATAAATGTAAAAAAAGATAATGGGCTGCAATCTAAAGTATTTTTTTTTTTCTTTTGATGGCCCAAATTCATTGAGTTTGGTGCTGACATTATTGACTTTTAAAATTGGTTTTTCATGAAGGGGAACATTGGTGAACAAGATAACTAAAAACTTGCCAGGATGGTTGGGGAATGTTGGGGATGTAATTTTACTTACAAAAGGGATAGAGTTTCAATTTTGACTGATTGGTAGTTAGAGGGGTATGATAGGGACCCGGAATTTTTCAGTTTTAGTTAAAATGCCAAACGAAGAAATAATGGGCTTAGGGGGAAAGTTAGGTTTTGTAATTTGGGGGGTCCCAAAAGAAGGCCGGTTGGGGCCAGAAATCTAAAAAATTTAATGCTTTTATTAACGGGGGTTTTTAATGATCCGGAGTAGTCGTTTTAATTTGTCTTCGGGGTTTAAAAGATGAGTTGATACCTCTGTGGTTAATTCTTTTGAATTTCGTGTGGGCATGAGAATGTTCAAAAACTTTTTTTTTTATCCAACTATTTAAAATGACAAAACCCGACCTTTTTCTGGTTGGTAAACAATTGTTTTGTCTTCTTAAGCGTTTAGAGGGGATGGATGGCCTCTGAATCCATGTCTGTTTTAATTTCGTGAAAATTTCTTGAAAGTAGTGTTGCTTTGTGGATTCGTTGGGAAAATTGTTGAAGTTGTTTTTTTGATTTACTGTTTTTTAAAATTATTACATAAAACTTTCAAAATGTGGTAAAAAAAGTGGAAAGGGGGCTTTTTTTCGGAGGCAAACTAATCCAAGCCAAAAGATAGATACTTTTTTTTTTTCAGTAAAAATTTTGTCTGAGAAATTGAATATAACTTTGTCCTTTTCACTTTTTTTGAACATTTATTTCCAGATTCAGGGGTTTTTTGTTTTGGATGGATTACTTACGTAGTTTATTGTCTAATTTTTTTGATTAGTCTGAAAAAACAAATGAAATCCGTGACGATAATGTATTTTTAACGAGATACTTTTCATTTACTTTACAGTGGGAGAAAATTTTTTTTTTTGGTTTTTCGTAGTGATTCCCCGGGTTTAGAAACCACGACACCCAAAAACGATATGTCTGGGGGTGTGTGAACAAGGGGGTTTTGAAAAAGGAAAATTAAAAAATCTGGGGTGACTCATAATTTTTTCAAAGTTTAGGAAACGGATTCTCTCTTAGCTTTTTTGAGCGGGAAGGAAAACTTCCGGTCTTCTGAAAGGTGTTGAGTCTGTCTTTCCATATTTTTCTGATGTTTCGGGGAGATTGCCCCTCGGGGTCGTATGTAGATAATGGGGAAATAATACAGTCGTGAAAATTTCATGTTTATTAGACTTTCGGAGGTATACAACCTCCATCATCAGTACTGTAAAAGAACCCCAAAATCAATTAACAATGGGTTTAACAAAGTGTCTGGTTTTAATATAAAATAGATGTTTATTTTTATGTCTTTTTTCTTGTTTTTTTTTTTTACTATGTATTATGTTCTTTTCGTTTTTTCTCTATATATTTTTTTTTTAGAACCAGACCATTGTTTTAAACCATGTCAAATTTATTTTTTGGGGTTCTTTTGCAGTACGATGATGGAGGACATAATATACTATAAAATATTACTTTAAAATTCATATTTTATCATTAATATATTGTATTATTGTGTTATATAAAATTTTATTCATATTATATTTATAATTTTAAATATGTAATTTATATATATTATATACATACTAATATAGGATATAATGTTTATATACATATATTATACATATATATACTACTATAATATATTAAAAATTAAAACAAACATACAAAAATACATAAAACAATACTACATAATGTAAACAGTACAAATTTACGTATACATACTTATCATATATTACATATATAACAATAAATATATAATATATATACACACAACTAATTCATATACATAAATACATATTACATATATACCATATTACATATACATATAATACATATAATACATATACAAAATTATACATATACATAAAATATATACATATAAATAACTATTATCTACTATACATATATTGTTTAATGTGTGTATTATTTTTGTATATATATATTTTAAATATATATAGAATTTATATTTATATAATACAAAATTATTTTTATAAATTTGTATATATAAAATGTTTATATATTATTATATACAATTATATATACACATATACATATAATGATGATATATTCATGTTATTGGACCATCGAAACATTAATAATATATATTTTAATATATATATTATATATATAATATATATATATATATATAATATATAAAATATAGGGTCATTGTCTCTGTGCAAAACAGTGTTAAATGAAAGGATGACCGGGGCATGTGTTAAAATTTGAAGGCCTGGGCAAACATGACGCAGCTGGCTGTGAGGGGGGGAGGGGGAGGAACAACCGAGAGGGGATTGGGTGCTGCTCCTGCAAGACCTCGTGTGTGCCGTTGTGACCTGTAAAAAACTTTGTGTTGCCCTGTTAAAACGTATCGTGCAGTGGACATTTTGGTTTCCCCCCTTTTGGGGGCCCTTTAAAAAAAGTGTAGGGTAAATAATTGTGTAAATAAAGGAAAGACTGTCTTTTTTGTGTTTATTCGTGCCTTGCCTCCCCTCCAGGCGTTTCCCCTCGGGGTTTTTCTGGGACGCTGTGGTGCTTGGTGCCTCTTAAACGGGTTCAGTGTTCCGCCCTTGGAAAAACACGCCGCTGCCACCTGCCTTGTGTTGGGGCAGAGAGACAGGGGCCCGGCGTAACAAATTGTCGGGGAGTGGGTTTTGTGATATTTGATCAGTAAGCCCGTTTGTCATTTTCTAAAAGTTTGGGCAGCCTGGGGGGGGGGCTATGACGGGCAGGCACGAGGAGGTGAACCCGAACCAAGGGCCTGATCACTCCCTTGCGGGCCCGGGTATGAGGAGGAAATGGCAAAAAGGGGCAAAAGAGCGGCAAAAGGGGGCCGCGGGGCAGGCGCACCCTCGTCAGATGCAGGCAAGGAAGGCAGGGGAAACATTCCCCAACTTGTTGAGGTGCTACAGAGAAAATTTGCATTGTGAAGAGGGAAAACTCAGCAGGGCTGCAACGCGGAAGATAAACGATGGGGGAAGTGCAGACTCAAAGGGGCGAGGTTCGGGCCTAGGGGGGAAGTGAAGGGGGAAAAAAAGCGGCGTCACGGGGTATAACGTTGCAACAAAAAGGCAACGGGTTCTAGCAACGATGCCAGATTTACTGGGTCTGCTGGGGTCCGGGGCGGGAAAACCCCCGGGGGCCCTCGCGCGTCGTGTCGCAGCCAGGGGTCGCTGCAAAAGGGCTGGGACCATCGGAACCACCCCTTGGGTTGGGTGGGGAAAAACTCGACCCCGGTCAACCCGCTTCGTTGCCCCCCTCCCCCCCTTCCCCCCCCCCGGGCCCGTTTTAGTTCAGGGCACGCATTCTCCACCCTGCGCCCCTGGGCCTTCAGACATTCGTAGGCGTAGCCACTGATACGACGGGAAGGGGCCTGGGAGGCATATGTCGCCCAATTTGAAATGCTGGATCTCCCCAGGGGGGACCCAGGAAGAAAAGGGCCCTCAGCGGGAACAGCGAAAAGGGGCCCGCGGTGGAAGTTTTTGGGGCATCGCCGGCATCCACATCTCTTACACCACGTGGCGGAGGCTTTAAAACGCCTTTTGGGCCCCACCACCGGGCCGAGGATATCGGGCCCCCTTGAAGAAGTGGACTCTGCGTGGCGAGACACTGTCCAGCGGGCGCGGATGGGGAGGCGTGGAAAAGGAGGTCGTCCCCTGGGGCTGCAGAAGAGTATTGTGGTCCTGGCCCCATTTCTTTTTTGGTTTACGCCCAGCAGCGAAAAATCTACGTCAACGGCACCCCTGAGGCCGCAGGGGCGCTGGCGGGGGCCTTGGATTTGAGGCCCCTTCCCTAAAGGCAACCATGGCCTAGGCCGCTGCTCAGCCCCAAATGACCTCGGGGCCCGGAAGTAAAGTGGAGGGGTAGCATTGGGGAAAGGGGGCCCCGAGCTTTTTTCCAAGGCTTGTTTGGGGCTGCGGAAAGGGAAAGGGGCACAGACTAGTCAGTTCGTAGGGAGGGGAGAAAACCCCTTCAACCGGAGGGGTTCTGAGCCCTTTCCGCGGCTGCAAGGACTGTGGGAGGTATGGCACCCCCGAGGCATTCTAAAGGTAAGGGAAATGGTACGGGGGAAAACTCGGACGGGTGGAGAAGGGGGCCCAAACCCAGCTGCCCCTTTGGGTTTCCCGGGGCCCCCCTTGGGTAACTGTTCGAACCGCACGATGCGGTGGAGGTCTCATGATGGGAAGCCATGCCGTGACAGTGGAAATGGGCTGAGAACCCTAGTGCGGCCTAATTTTGGCCCCTATGCACCCCGATGCACCACAGAACTGTGTGGTGCACGGGGCATTGTGTGCCTCAAAGGGACAGTGGGGGCTTATTGGCGTGGGGAGCACGGTGCCGGCTGCCGGTGTAGGGCCGATCTGGAAACACTGCTTTTTCGGGCCTTGAATACCTACGCAAGTAAGGCTGTGTCGACCTTGGGTGGAAGCTGGTGAGGGTCACGGTTTAAGATGTCCCTTGCTTCCAGAGGTTGGTGTGCAAGGTATTCGGCGAGCGACTGCACCTTGCCCTCAGGGCAGGTTAAATCCGGGGTCGACTTTCAAAGAGTGATGCTGGAGTGAGGGGCCTCGGGAGCTCATGGGAAAACCGCAGCTGGGTGAGGGGGAAGCGGTTGGGCGGAGCCCTTTTTGGGCCAGGGGGGGGTTAGTTCAGTGTTGGTAGCAACTCTCCAAAAAGGACCTGAAAGGTGCCACTGGTGCAAGCTGGCCCTTGGAGGGAATGGAGCGTCCAAAGATCGTCGGGGGCAAGGGGTTGTTTGTGTGGGGCCGTTGCCTACTTCCCCGGGTGTGGCGTTACATGAGCCAGGAAATACTCCGGGGGGCCCTGGTGAAAAAAAAGAGACATTAGCCCCTAGCGGCGATGAAGAGGGCAGATGCTGACCCCGGGTGAGGGCGACTTTGGTATGAGGTGATCAGCAGACGTCAGTGGGGGCCCGAGCCCGGTTTGGGGCAGGAATACCCCTCTGGGGGCCCTTTCCAAACTAAACCGCCCCCCACACCTCCTCCAGAGCGACCCCAGTGGAGCGAAAAAACCGCGCGGGTGAAAATTTTTGTGTTTTCTGGAAATGAATTTGTTTAAAAATTTTTTGAGTTTGTTTTAGGGTTTTGATATGCGAGCAGCGGGTGTTTCTTTATAGGGGGGGGTAGTGCTACGCCCGTGGTCTTTTTCTGTGGGAAAAATGTTTAAAATGAAAAAGGTACCTGGGCATGGTTAAATTGAAGGGGCCCGGGCAAACATACGCAGCTTTGGCTGGGAGCGGAGGAGCGGAGGAACAAAACCGGAGACCAGTTTGGGGGCTGCTCCTGTAAGACCTCGTGTGCCCTTGTGACCTGAGATAAACCCGGGGTTGCCTGTTTAAAAAAAAAACTGTATTGTGCGGTGACATGCTGGTTTCCCCCCTGTATTGTGCCTATAGAAAATGTAAGGGGGAATAACTTGTGTAAATAAAGGAAAGACTGTCATTTTTTTGGGTTTTCTTTGTCCCTGCCCCGCCCTGGCGTTTCCTTCCTGGGGTTCTGGGACGCTGTGGTGTTCGGTGCCCCCTTGGGAAATGTTTAGTGTCACGACCCGTATATAAAAACGCCCCCTTTCCTAGCTGCCTTGGTTTGTGGCAGAGAGACGGGCGACCGGCGTAACAATTAAAATAAAAAAATTTTTGTTTTTATTTACATATATATATATAATAAATATATATAATTAAAATGT
>NW_023657526.1:67587-85087 GCF_015228065.2 Penaeus monodon | reverse complement strand
TTAACTTTTAAAAATGTATTTAAAAAAAAAATTTTATTTATCTTTACTTTCTTAATTTGGTGCACCTTGCAATTTTGTTGATACTTTATATCCACACTCCTTTTTTCTTATCGTAGGTATTGTTACTACCGAATATCTTTTTGAATATAGTTATCTTTTTTATCATCATCACTACCTAACTAAGATTAGATTTTTTTTTTATAGATTCACTACTTCCATAATCATAACCCATATATTTAAAAATATTAGAATAAAATGTGTCCCCTGCCCGGCCCAAATTCTCCTGATTTAGTATTCATGAAGTTTATCGTTTTAGGTTTATACTGAATAACATTTGAATACACGCTTGTTATCGCCCACTCTTATCTTATGGTCAAAGACACTATTTCCCTTCTACTGGAAACCATTTGGCTTACTATTGGGTACTATTAATTAACGTCAAGGTGAGCTCTCCTGTATCATTACCTAAGTTATACTCTGATGAACCCTCACTATAAAGTACAATATCGTAAGAGGGGTATGTCTATTTCTCTGAGGTAATGAGAGAAGGGTAATATCACAATTGATATCTACATTTCTTGGATATACTTGAATTATAAATCATGTAACTTTGTACAACTACAAACTTTAATTGACACAGATGTCCACTTCTCCCATTAATGTGTGAGTATAGACTGAGTCCTCCCCCTATGTCTCCTTCTTGAATCTTGTCTTACAGATTTTCTCAATTTTTTCATATCTTCACTGTAATCTGTTGAGGATTCCCTAAGGATGGCTCTGCTTTACAATCTGGTGGATCTCTCCAAGGACTTCTCATGAAACGAACACAACAAAAACAGAAAAAAATTCTCCTTGAATGGGTTTTTAAAATCCCTAATAAAAGAAAAAACTGATGGCATCCAAGTCCACTGCAACCACTAGCTTTTTCGGGCTTTTTACCAGGCATTGTTTGGTTCTCTCCTCTCTCTCGTTATGACTATAATATAGGTTTAACCTGTATATCCTTAACTTTTTTAACCACTCAGGTACATATATTAAAAGATAGGGTTCGTCTTAATCATACTTTCCCCAAAAACAAAATTAACACAAAATTTGGTTTCTTCACAAAACCTTAAAAACCCTTTAATAAAAGCAACAGTAAATCGTTTCCCCCCCGGGGACATTCGCATTTTTCTGGGCGACTAAATGGGGTATCCGGCTGTGACCGACTGGTACGAGATGTTTGTGGGCCCCCCCATGGCCGGGAGTGACCCCAGCAGCGAGAATGCCCCCTTCCCCGGGACTTGCTATCCCAGAAAATGAGGATCTCTGGCCCCTTTGGTACCAGGCTCCAACTCGATCACTGATTTGGGTACAGCGAAGGGGTAATGTGGCCAAGGGATCACCACATTCTTGTCAGCACGGATTTGGAGGATCCCCATAACTCAGGTTTTACTGGAGTCGAGTTCTGTGGACCGACCATGGTGCTTGGGCTACCCTGGGGTCCCTTAAAACTCCCCGTCCCTCCATGGCCACCCTAGGTGTTTCATTTGGGACGAAAAGGAGGAGGAGTTGCCCATGGGTTCGCCAGGGCAGCCCCTTGACCGATTTCAAAACCACAACCACGGACCTTGCTTGGGGGAGCCTTCAAGCGCGAACACTCGAAGAGCTCGGGAGTCCTTTGGCGAACCCCCAAAGGAAAAGGCAAAATACCTCTCCCTGGAGACATTAGAGGCCAATGAACCCCGTGTCGAAAGGGCTGGGCGAATGGGAATCAATCTTGCGCGTTCCATGGTGCGTGGGGCTCGGACACGTTGAAGGGGACAAGGAAGTTCATCAGGAATTTTTCTGAGGAGGTCAAAGGGCCCATTTCTTGGTAAATGACCTTCGCCCTCCCTCCCAACCCTGAGAAACTAAACCCCAACCCCCTCCTCACGATGACTGCAGTCCGTCACGGATGGAGGATCACTCAGTCATTTTGGGGGTTTAACTTTGGGCTGAGTTTTTTGAACAGTTGTCCCAGGTGGCCCTCCAACATTTAGCTTGGATGCAACGAGTCTCAGTCCCTGTCCCCGGACCCACCCTCAGCGGGAACCTCCTACCCAAAACGGGGTTTAGGCTGGCGATTTCCAAGCTGAAGAGTGGGAAAGCCGGGGCTATGTGATATCCCTGCTGAATTTGTAAAGGCTGGGGGTGAACCTTGGCTCGGGGCCTGCTACATCCTGCTGCCATTGGCAGTCTGTACCTTCCCCCCGCCTGTTTGAGGGCGGGGGCTCCCTCTTGGAGGGGAAAAGGGGGATCGTGGGACTGTAGAAACTCCGTGGCATTACACTCTCAGCAACCGGCAAGGTTCTCGCTAAACATTCTTCTGAAACGACCGCAACCCCTACGAGCCCCAGAGCCGAGCAGTTGGTTTACCCGGGAAACCACAAAAACCGTATACTAGCCTTCGAGAATTGTGGAACCCCGGGCTGATTTTGGTCTGGGTTGCTTGCAACCCTTAAATCGACCCAAAAAGGCGTTTACTCGGGCATCGGGAAAATCGTAGGGGAGATCCTGGGGTCGGGGGAATTCCGACAAGATTATTGGCCTGATAGCAAGCCTCATACTGGTATAAAAGTGCTGTAAGTGTGGTGGGGTATGTCGAACTTTTCCCCTTTAATTCAGGGGTGGGCAAAGCTGTCCTTGCACCCACACTTTTTAACACTTTTAGGACTGGATAAGGGCAGAGCTACTAGCCAAAATCAGTCAGCAACACTAGGCAAAAATTAAGGGCTCGGACCTTGCTTTGCCGACGATGTTGCCTCCTATCTGAGTCCTTGGAGTCCTTGTGGCGGCTCTTGATGCATTTAGCAATGAGCAAGCCCCTAGGCCCGAGGGCTCCTGGACCAAGACCAAAATTTAGGGCTTTGGGGGGGCCTTTGGGGAACCCGTTCAGCAATCCATGCTTGCGGCGAGGACGTTGAGTCACAGAAAGTTTTACATACCTTTGGGAGATAGCCATATCTCTGGGCGCAGACCAGGAAGCGTAACGATTGTTGGGAACAGGAGCCTAACTCGACAACAAAAGGGGTTTGGAGATGTCGGTAAACTATGCGAAAGGGCCCAAACGCGTTCTTCAAAGGGCCCTTTATCTTCCCGTTTTGCTCTATGGGCGAAACCTGGACGCTATCCCTGCCTTGGAGTCTCGCCTTTATGCCCTTTTTTTAACAAGTCCCTTCGCCGGATCAGGGGGAAGTTGGCGGACCTCGGTCCAACCGGCGGTTCACCGTGAGACTGGCTGGGGCCTGTTACTTTGCATAACCCCGGGTCGCCAAATCAGGCTATATGGCCACCTGCCGCCTCCCTATGGACGACCCTGCCCCCCAGGTTTTTTCGTGAGAAACCCGGGTGGGGGAGACCTGTGGGACGTCCCCGGAATCATGGGTTGGGCGTCGACGAACCGTCGCGAGGAAAAAGAGTGGGGCCCTGTCCTGCCTGGAACTCGCCCCGAGGGATCTCGGGGCTGGAAGCGAAGGGGGGTGGCCATGCCCCCCGCGGGTTACCCCTTGATGATAGATGATTTAAATTAACTGCTTACCTCAATTAAAAAAAAAGCATTGAGGGGAAACAAAGAAAACTGAACTTTGGAGGGTAAACTCGCATTTTTACACTGATTCCCCATCATTGTAAAAAATGTAAAATATAAGCACCCGATACAAAAAATAGTAAAAATTATTTTCTTTTTTAAGAAAAAGAATATCTCTTTTTTAAATAATTTTTTAAGTCTAATTATCTTACACTAAAAACTAATTAAATGAGTATACATAAAAAACATATGGTAAAGACCAAGTAAAGGGGATACAAGGGGGGTCATGGGGAATTTTTTGGGGCACTTACTTTGTGTCCCAGTGTCATTTCAGTTTTACATTGCATAAACCACACTCTCTTTTTTTATTACATAAGGGTAAAAGGGGCATTTTATTTGGGGAAAGAGTCACTATTCACACGAAATATCTCATCTAAATTTGCCCCGTGTTCCAAGTCCAAACGTTTTTGTCTTTTCTCCCCCTTTTTTAGAAAAAGTTGTACCGAGAACTCTCAGAGGCAAGTTAGCATAGGGGAAAAACCCATTACCGGTTCCGGGATATTTTTACAAAAAGCGGGTTTACTCGTGTGAACTATACCTAGTGACCCTTAAAAACTTATTAATGGGCCAAGAAAAGGGGAAGCGAAAAATGGGGAAAATTTAGCAACAAAGAAGAAAGCGTGAAAAAAGGAAGTAGAAATTTTAAACTTCGGGGAAGAATATGAGACTGAAAAGGCTTTTTTAAGGGCCCCTCGCAAAAAAAACAAGTTCAAGGTGTTTACAGATACCTCCAACAATGGCCAAGGGGGGGCTGAGTCCTTTCCCAACCCTCACATCGGACATCACGGGGCCTGTTGGGGGTTGGGTACACTCCGGGGGTAGGATATTCTATTTTGGGTTTATTTTCGGCATCCCTTTTGGGCCCCCTTTGGCAAAAAAAACCCCCCTTTTTTTTTCCCGGAAAATTTTTAAAAGATTTTTTTTTTCCCCCTTTTTTTTTTGTCGGCGTTAGCTTCCTTGATGATGATATTATAATTGGGAAAGGAGACAAATAAAGTGAAGAAATAAGAACAAACGAATGAAAGAAAAGAACGATGATAAAAATATATATATATAAATATATATTATATATAGATATATATATATAGCTATATAAATATATATATATATGTATATATATGTATACATATATACATATGTCCCATGGAATATATATATAACAACATACACACCACTGTGTGTGTGTGTGTGTGGGTGTGGGTGTGTATGTGTGTATGATAAACACACACACTCACACACACTCCCACACCACACACCCACACACACACACACACACACACACACCACACACATCATATCTATTATATATATATATATATATATATATATATATATGTATGATAGAAACCCACACCACACACACACCACACACACATACACACACACACACAACACACACACCACACACACACACACACACACACACACACACCTCCACATACATATATATATATATATATATATATATATATCTATATCCTATATAGATATATATATCTGTTAGTATATATACAGTATAACGACATACACACACACATAATGTGTGTGTGTGATTTTGGTCATCAGGTATCTATTCTAGTTTATCTGAATAGACGTGTCATTCGATATGCGTTTTCGTCCACCACCTGATTTTCATGGCAAACTGAAGTGAATGGAAATAATAATTAATTACACTAAAAGACTCTCCCTTGATTCGGAAATTATCTCTTGCATCAGTATATACAGATTATCGTTCCTTTTTTTCCAGAGGCATTTTAGATGCAGGGTAAAAAACGATGGACTTTGCGAGGGTCGAGGGTGTCGCTGCAGGATGAGAAGTGCACTTGGGTTTACTTCTTTGGCGCGACACTAAGTGCCTCCCGATCTTTATCGCCTCATCTTTGATATTATATCCGCCATTCCATTCCCAAGACGCCCTGTGTCAGCAGTCTCTCGGCAGGGTCAGCCACCCGGCGGCCTCCCACTTGGATCCCGCGAACCTGGGGAGCTCAGCCCTCACGGGCGCAGCGAGGGGGGGGGGGTTGCTAGGATGGGTTAGGGTCCGCTGAGAGGACTTTTGGTTTGGCTTGAACAGCAAAGGCTATACATAAAATTCTAGTTTTTATTACGAAGGGACAGATTAAAAGTCTACTGTAATATACTTTGTCTAATGTTTCTTTGGCAAAAATAATACTGCAAAGAAATAAGATAGTTTATATCGAAAAGGTTTGGGAAATCTTTGTACTTCACGACCTTAAAGCATTCATGAAGGTCCTTTTGAGGCTCGCCAGTTGAATGACAGATTAACCAATAACAATGAGATTCAAATGTAAAATGTAGGACGGCTCGGAGAAAGATAAACGTTAACGTCAGCCAAGATAAAATTATTATTATGTTATGTTTAACGAGAAATCCGCGACTGCGGACAAGTAGGCTTATTGTCTGAGTTAATAACGCAATTCTATTAACAGACAATTTAAGAATTACAGAGTGAAGATCAAATATAGCTAAATAAATATAATTTTACTGTCACCGAAGGGTGTTCGTAAATAAAAGTTTGAATTTCTTAGGTTCGTAGTCGCCGAAAAACCACTGTGGCTGTCCGAAGTGACTCCTAAAGAAAACGATTAATGACCGCGGCTTCCTAAAGAAAATGAGAGACAGACTGGGTGTGTAGAAGGAGAAATTTAGTGACTTCATTTATTGCACTGAGTTTCTTTCATTATTAGTATTTGTATTACATAAAAAAGAATATGCACTTAATTTCGGACAGTGAAAAAATAGCTGTGCTTGCCTGGACGCCAAGTGCCTGGGATTAGTGCCTGAAATGTGTGATCTCTCTTTGATTTAATGATTTTTTTTTACGGATATATACATTTTTTTCTCCTTCTTCACTGGTACTTGCAACAAATTACCTTAGATCATTACAGCTTTAATTGAAGTTTCTTATAAGTTGAAAAAGAACTGTAATTTGTGTTTGCTTTCCAGTAACCCATCATCATGTTAAAGTGGTAATCAAAATGCATTCTGTGATAAAAAAAAAATGTAATTTACATTGTGTGGGGAAATATGTTGCCGATTTTATTCTTAAAAGTACTGCCTTGCTCTTTTTTATAATAGCAATGAAGAAGCTGTTTCACAGGTTCTGTAATATTTAAAAATAATTAAGTTACAGAAACATTTCAGATAAAACTAAGACAAACATATATGCATGTATAAATAACTTACTATATACCCTCTGCTACACCAAATATGGCATTTATGCTAGTGTCGCAAATTCCATACAGGTGATCTTAATTAAGAGCCTAAAGTCAAATGTGAAGAGTCAGAGGTTTTAAATTCTTAAGTGAACGAAAATCTGTCTTTTTGAACATATCAATATTTAGGTATTGTTTTCTCAATTCCAAGTGATTGCCTTAAAGTGAAGAGAATTTTACATCTATTGCAACGCGTTTTTTTATTATTTTATTACTCCCGTTCACGCTGCTTGCACAAAGAGGCAAATGTGCATCATTCAAAATCGGTGGGTGAGATATGGCAGACTCGCTGCTTTGTTGGCTGACGGTGACCATGCCTTTGGGTCTAACTACTTGAAGGGTTGGGGCCTAGCAATGCTGTCGGAGTCCTCACTGTGAATGGGATTACAGCGAATCTCTCTCTTACCCCACACCCACACACACACACACACACACACACACACACACACACACACACACACACACACACACACACACACACACACACACACACAGATGTATGTATATACATATGTGTGTATATATATATGTGTGTGTGTGTGTGTTTCTCTTTATACATATGTGTGTGTGTGTGTGTGTGGTGTGTGTGGTGTGTGTGAGTGTGTGTGTGTACACAAACACACACCCATATATATATATATATATATATATATATATATAATATATATATATATATATATATATATATATATATATTATATATAAATATATATATATTATATATATATATATATATCTATAAATACACACACACACACCATATGTGTGTTTCTATGATTATATATATATATATATATATATATATTATATACAATATAAATATTATATATATTATAAACACATATGTGTGTTTCTATGATTTATTTTATATATATATAATCTATAATATATATATATATATATTATAATATATATATATTTTTTGATTATGTGTGTTGTGTGTGTGTGTTTGTGTGTGTTTATTTTATTATTATATTTTATATATATTATAATAATATAATATATAAAATATGTATGTATTTTAACATTACATAGAAACACCACACACACATATGCGTGTTTCTATGATTATATATGTATAATATATATAAAATTATATATATATATATGTATATTATATATATATATATATAAAATTATTATATATATTAAAATATTTTTAATTATATATCTCTATATTATTATATAATAAAACAAAATCAAATCAAAATCCCCCACACACCACAACACACACCACACACACACCCCACCACAACCCCCCACACCACACACACCACACACACAAACTATAATTTTTATCTGATTATGTTGTTGTGTGGTGTGGGGCTTGGTGTGTGTTTGTTATTCATAATATTAAATTTTATCTTAAATAATATATAAATACCACACACATATGTGGGCTTGATATATAATATATATAAGATAAAAACAAAAAACATATATATAATATTCTAGATACACATATGGGGTTTCTATGAATATATATATATATTATATATAAAATATATAAATATATATATATATATATACATTATATATATTATGTGGTGTGTGTTTTGTATATATATATATATATAATATATAATTATTATATGTTACCATATACATAGAAACACACACACATATATATATATATATATATATTCTATATATATATTATTTTAATATGTATTAATAATAATATATACATAAAAACACACACACACTTTGTCCCACACACCACAAAACACACACACACCACCACACACAAAAACACATATATATATATATATAATATATTATATATAATATAATTATATTTATACACATGCTGCATACATACATACATACATAATACTAAAATACATCATACTTTTCATACTACATACATACTCCATATACTATAATTCTGTATATGTAAAATGTATATTGCTGTCTATGGGGGCACCCCCATGCTACCTCTAAATCTTTTGAATACATTGAAAAGGTGTTTAGAGAAATGTCCTTTAAAACAGAAACCGCTTTTCATCTTAGGTGACCTGAATGATGATTTAACAAAATCTAATGCTAAGTTAGCTAAGATGATTAAGAAAATAAATTTGAACAAATATAGATAAGCCTACACGAATTACAGAAAACACCTCTTCTCTGTTAAATTTTTTAATAATACTAACAGACCAGACATCTTATTCACTTCGATGTCCATCCCGTGTCATGTTGCTGACCATGAACTTATCACGATGACGTTAAATAAAAGAAAACCAAAGCGACCACCAGTAATAAAAACTTTTCGCGTTTTTCAAACACTAAAACCCCTCATCTTTCTGCGAGTTTATCTTGTCTAAAGAAAGTACTCTATCAAATATTTTCACTGACAGATAATGTAAACGACCAAGTAACTATCCTTACAGAATTATTAAAAGCGCTTTGATGCACTGGCCCCCTACGTAACACGAACCGTCAGACGTCCTCCTGCTCCATGGATAAAATGACGACATTCAGAGAGCCATTAGCGATAAAACAATGCCCACCAAGCCCTTAAAAGTAACAGAAAGAGGCCGCCCTTCAGGTAGATTATAAAGTCAAAAAAAAATGTAAAATCACTAATTCAACGTGAAAAAAAGAAATTATTTCAGAAATAAATTCACAGAATATAAGGACAACTCAAATAAAAATGGAAAATTTTTTAAAACGCTAGTGCCTCCACAAAAGCACCTCATTAATGGATTGCATAAGGCCCATATAAAGAACCGACCATTTTAATAACTTTTTTTCAAAAATTGGAAAACTAACTTATGAGCAAACAATTGTTTTCCAAGTTACAAAACCATAGATCGGGCAAGGCTTACACCTAATTTTTTCAGACCAAAACCAGTGAACAGAGAAACAATCATCTTAGTAATAAACATCTTCGCGAAACAAATGCTGTAGGAGCAGACGGCATTGCTTTGCGCTTTATCAGAGAAGTCTAACCTGCAACTGTACATTATCTGACGGCCCATTATTAACACCTCTCTTGTTTTCTGGGGTCTTTCCGTCGCTTTGGAAACATGGTATAGTAACACCAATTTTCAAATCGGGGATATAGACGATGTCAATAATTATCGCCCTATTACTATACTTCCTATATTATCCAAAATTCTTGAAAAAAATGTTGCAAATCAATTGACGAGTTTCTGGAGGCCAATGACTTATTATTTTAAAACCCCAAAAATGGGGTTTTAGAAATAGGTTCTACTGAAACAGCTTTATTGCAATTACTGATGAAATTTTTTAATAACTTAGACAAAAATCAGGTAAATTTTGCTCACATTATGCGACCTCTCTAAGGCTTTTGATAGTGTCAAACCATGATATTCTCCTTAACAAATTAGTAAATCTTACAAATTGATACCTTTTGGTTTAAAAGTTTTTGGTACAAGGACCCAATCGGTAAGAATCAATAATGGAATATGTCATAAACAACAAGTACCTTTTGGTTTTTCCGCAAGGCTCTATTTTAGGTCCGATCCACTTACATTTTCATAAATGATTTATCAACAATAGCCATAACTGTCTTTTAGTGCATACGCCGATGATTCACAGTTTCTTCATAGTGACTCAGTAAAAAAACCTAAACACGTTAAAAAGAAACACTCAACATACTCTTACACAAGCAAAATTATATTTTGACACAAATGGCCTTAAAAAATAAACCCACTAAACTCAATGTATATTCTTAGGTAGTCGGCAGAACATAGCTAGAATTCCCAATGACACAATCTAGAATTTGAAGGCTGCTCTATCAACCGAGCACTTCAGTGAATAATCTAGGGGGTACACTTAGACAGCTCATGACATTTGAGCCACACATTGAAAAAAATACACAGGAAGGTAGTGGGTACCCTTGGGTATATCTTAATCACCTAAGAAATCCAAAAGTACTGAAACTAGAATCATGGTTGTGCAAACTCTAAACTCTAAGCATAATTAACTATTGTTCAAACTTTGGGGATCGGCTAACAAGACCCAGATTTCAAAAAGTGCAAAAATACAAAAACTTTGCTGCCAGAGTAGGGACTAGGTAATATCAGTAAACTTGATCACATCACCCACATATAAAAAAAAATGAAAAGGTTAAAAGTCAATTCTAAATGCAGCTATGACACATGTGTATTCATTTACAAAAATCATTCATGAAATTATCCAAAATGGTTAATGCCCCCTACAAACCGTAGGGAACCACTCAGGTGTTCAGTCACGTCAGTAAATTCCCTTTTTGTTTAAGAGTCGAATACCTATACGGGGCACGTCAAATGGAAATACGTGGACCCAAGATATGGAAAACTGATACCAGATAATATAAGAGACATTAACAGCTTCTTTAATTTTAAAACGAAATTAAAAACCCTCTTAATACGCAGATGTAAATATAAATGTATTTATGTAAGAATAACCATTGTATTTTAATGGAATAAGTGTTTTGACTTTGACTTTGATATCAAACTATATATTCTTATATATTTATACACACCGGTGGCGGCCCCCACGAATGACCGAAAAAAAAGGCAACTATCCCGCATCTGTTAAATTACAACCGACACCTGCACGGGCACCTCAGACCGGACACAAAGCTTCGCACGCAAAATTGGGTAGATATCGCTGGGTATCTCAGGCCCTAAGAAATGGACCCCTTTTAATAAACAAATGGATCGATAACGAACGAATTCTTGCCATATAACTACTACCGGTGCAGGTGGTGAGTGCTTGAAAAAGCCAAGGTTTTGGGGAAGGATATGTATGAACGTCATTGTGTTTGATGTCTCAAGAGAAATCGAAACAGAAGGAAGGACATCGTACCATTTCCCCTGCATGCCAGGCGAATGAAAGCAAAAGGATTGATAACCCAGAGATAATAACTCAATAGCAGAAGAGAGATTTTTATGCCTGGGCAGAAAAAATGGATTAACTCTACGACTCCCCTGCGTAAGATATATGCTACAGAAAGGGAGCTTTGTCACTCCTCCGTAAATGCTGCGAAAACTCCTTTCCTGATACCTTCCATTATCCATATGGCAGGTGCTCCCTGAAGTTTAAAAAACACAAAAATGAAACTGACAATCTGTGCCAACTTTAGATGGGCTGATGCACCAATCAAAAAAATCATAAAAATTTTTGCAGCCATTAAGACATAAAAACTCCACTGCAGTTGGGGATGATGGAATTACTTATGACATCATACCACTCCTTGCAAAGTTACAGGTAAAGGGGAAAAAATCCTTTTCCTTGATCTCTTCAACTTAACTTCTTGCCTACTGACTGGAAACAAGCTACCATTACCCTGTGAAAGGAATCCTCTCACTGGTTTTGCTCCATCAGATCAAGCTTAAATACATCTATCATTCTTTGGGTTTTCCAAAAAGAGAAAGGAAGACAATTTTTAGCACAGTCCTAAATGGAAGTGATGTAGTCTTCTTACTTTAAAGATTTCAAGTAGCATACGACAGAGCCTCTCCTTTCTGCATCCCCCCACCAATTTATTTTTTTTTAAAAGTAAGCATCTGCTATGGATAAAGAATTATATATCTTTAAGAAGAGTAAACACATGGTACCAAGACACCTACAGTGCTTATTGTGAACTAGAATTAGGCACTCCACAACGTGGAGTTTTGTTTTCCCCTTCATTATTTAACATACTTATGCACTCTCTTTGCAAGCTCAACAGTGAGACCTATGCCCAAAATCACATTCTCATTCAGGTCATTTACAGGGGAGAATTTTGTTCTTTAAAAGTTTAGCAGAAATGCACTTCCCTTGGAAGGACTAAGTATATTTCCAGATCTCATAAATTGTCATACATTCCAAGTTAGGTGGAAAAAGTTATTGCAAAATCTGACATCTATAAGTATCTTATGATGTTTGCTCATAACTCCATGCCCCAGAATTCTCGCTTCACTCGGAAAAATTGGTCGAAACATCAGGGAACATTGATTGAAGACCTTTACAGTACATAAGTAACAAGATACATAGGGCTTCCCTAAGAGTCCTAAAATCGATGTATATTTCCCTTGTTAGGTCCATGATAAACTAGTGAGCCCGGTTCTTAGTATTTTGCCACAAAATGTTATCAACCCCTTTGAAGTTTTGCAGAAAACTAGGTCGTGAGAATCATTCTTGGCTGCCTAATGACTGTCAAAGTTCTTATCATGAGGAAAAAAGCTAGACTTCACTTTCCCAGTTCAGGGTCGTGTTACCCAGTCAACATCATAACTCGAGATCCGACTGCAAATTTCCCTTGCTTTGTCTAACGAGAATTATTAAAGAATTTGGGCATCCCCAGCGGCCCTGATAGTCCAATCTGATACAGTCCCATTAGAATGATAGGCTATAACTGCCCAAACTATTCTCAGGTTTAATATGTGGAACGCTGATGCTATTAACATCCCAGAAGCAATATTTACTACCATGACATAGATCACATCATCAATAACGGTATTCTCATGTTTGAGCGGGCCGTGGACCTCTCCACCATCCTTCGCCACTCAACTCGATCTTGCGCTTTCATTACACTTTTTACCATCGTCAGCCCCGCAAAATTTTTGTCTTGTTTCGGTTTGCCTCTTCCTCTGTTTCCTATCACACCCTGTCAGAAAGTTTTTCTCAATACTTTTAACTTCTCATCAAATGACCAATAAACTTTAGTTTCCTTTTTTTCAAGATGTCCAACAGCTGTCTTTACAATTTATTTTTCTCAGCACTTAATCATTCGTTTTCTTTTTGTCCGTTAATACGTAGTACTCATCTGTAACACCATAGTTCAAAAACTATTGACCTTTTTTTTGTCTATTTTCTTCAGCACCCACACTCAGAACCATATGATGCAATTGGGAAAACTAATGAGTTCAAAAACCCTCAGCTTTGTCCGTAAGGTAATGCTTCGGTCTTTCAGATGTTATTGAGAGCAATTGTGTCGTTTTGGCAATGGCAATTCTTCTTTTAAAGCTCCGATAAATCATCATATGTATTAGTAAAAACAGCTAAAAGATAAGTGAACTCTTTTCACATTTTGCACAACCATCCATTGATTGTAACATGTCATCATCTTTTCATTGCCGGTTATCTTCGAATCTTCATAGTCTTAGTTTTCTTGGCATTAAGAAATAAACCAGCCTTTTCGCTTGCTTCTCAAATTTTATCTAGTAGTTGTTGTAGTTCAATGATACTGCTGGCAATTAAAACTATATCATCGGCGTATTTTGAGATTTGATATTTTGTATCCTCCAACACTTACAGTTCCTTCAAAATTCTCTAGAGCACCTCTCATAATTGCTTCAGAATATATATTAAAAAAGGTGCGGAGACAGAATGTAACCCTGTCGCACCCTTGTTTGACTTCGAACCATTCTGTCAACCCATAAGTGGTTCTTACAGCTGCTTTTTGGGTCAACATGGCTTTTATTAGTTGGATGATGTTTTTTTGGGAAATTTCATATCGTTCATTTTTATTCCTGAGAATATCATGATCAACAGTATCGAAGCCCTCGAGTAATCGAGAAACACAGGTATAGATGTTTCTGATGTTCTCTATTTTTCTCTATGATCAATTTTAGATTTAGAATCTGGTTTCTGGTACCTTTTCCAGGGGGGAAAACCTGCTTGTTCGTCTGCAAATTTCTTCTCTTAACTTTAACTTCATTCTTTCAGCAATAATTTTCAACGAACTTTTGTTGCTGTGACTTATTAATGCAATTGTCCTGTTCTTGTTGCATTGGGTGCGGTCACGTCTTCTTTCATTCCAAATTTTCGTACAAAGTTTGTAGAAGTATTCAACACTTTCGCCAGCATTTTTGATTAGTTCCGCTGTTATTTCATCTATTCCCGGGTCTTGTTATTCTTAATTTTTTTATGGCTTTTATAACTTCGTCTAGCAGGGGGCGAGGGTTTTCATCTTCGCTGTCATTAAGTCTAATTAATGTTTCTTTATTCTTTTTGTATAGGTTGGAACAATATTAATTCCCATCTTCTTTGATTTTCTTTTTCCCTCACATAAACTGGTCCATCTTCAGTTTTGATAGTGTTCATTGTAGATTTAAATTTTCGTGTAATGTTTCGTACTCCTTTAGTTGTCTTATTGACAGAACATTTTTTCCCAATTCTCTGTCAATGTTCAAATAAATATTTTTCTTTTTCTCGTCGCAATAATCTTTGAATTTTTGTATTTTGTTTTTTGTAAATTACTTCTTCAACTGGATTATTTATACCTTTGATTTAGGCATCTTCTTTTTTCAATTTCACTTAGTGTCTCTTCAGATATCCAGGGGGGGAAATTTTTCTTTTTCTTTTGGCGGGTAGTTTTTTTTAAGCACGCCCCAGTAGGAGTTCTTTTCCTTTTTCCCACAACCACTTGGTGTTTTATCATCTTCACACTGATTGGGGTCTTAGTCCTGGGTAAGCATAAACTGGGGTTCCCTTGAACAAGAACAACCCCCCTATTAGCTCCCTATGCCAGGGTTGTGGTGAAGCTGTCGGCAGCAGGGGGAGTGGATTATCTGGTGAAACACCTTCGGTTCTACTGATTTCTGGTTTCACCAAACAATATGTCGGGCGTTAGCAGTGTAACGTTTCAAAGCGGCAGAGATAGTTCCTCCTAGTTAGTTGGAGACTGCGAGTTGAGAAGGAGCCTAGGGGAATCCCACTCAACTTTTTTTTCTCCTGACAAAAACCTCTAAACCAATGATTAATACAGAAATAGATCACATGCATATGCTCATATTGGACAAATTTCTTTCTTCTTTTAACGGTAGTTCAGTCTGAGCCGCCGGGGGTCAAAAGCATGATACTTAATTTTAGTTTTAATGTTGTGATGCTCTTGGAGTAAGTAAGTGGTAGGGTCCCCAGTTCCCTTTCCACGGAGAGTGCCGGCGTTACCTTTTAGGTAATCATTCTCTCTATTTTTATCCGGGCTTGGGACCAGCACTGATTTGGGGCTGGCTTGGCCCCCCAGTGGGGGTAGGTAGGCAATCGAGGTGAAGTTCCTTGCCCAAGGGAAAAAACGCGCCGGCCGGGTGACTCGAACCCTCGACTCAGATTGCCGTCGTGACAGTCTTGAGTCCGATTTCTAACCCCTTCGGCCACCGCGGGCCTTGGCGATCATGGGGCTTCCATGATTTCTTTGGCAATTTAGAAACGGTGGTTTTTCCATTTCCTTCCGCCCCGGGGTTTTTTGTTTTTTTTTTTTTTATCGAGTCACCATCTCTTTTACCCGGCACTGAAATTTGGGGTGGCTTGGCCACCCAGTGGCTAGGTAGGCAATTGAGGTGAAGTTCCTTGCCCAGGGAAACAACGCGCCGGCCGGTGACTCGAACCCTCGAACTCAGATTTCCGTCGTGACAGTCTTGAGTCCGGGCGCTCAACCATTCGGCCACCGGGGGTCCCATTGACAAATTAATAGGGCTTAAAACCATGACCTCAATAACAGAATTAAAAAGCCTTATCTGAAATATATAGATAAATTCCCCATCCCCTTCATCTTATCCTCCCCACTTGCAGTCTACTGTGATGCCCCTAATGAACCTCATGGATTAGCAGAGGTTGGCTATTAAGTCCTGACATTGCTCTTAAAGAAAGAGTGCGAATTTCCAAAAAGTCAAGCACAACTGATGTCGATCTGAAAAAACCCTATACCTTCCATAAAAAAAAAGGTAGTAAACACAGCGACACCTAGCCCTCTTTCCTGACAGCCAGGTGCACTCTATAGACTTGGTGTATTTAGTCCAAAAACATGGTAACTGGACATTCTGCACCACATTTCTTGTCTATCAGAGCAAGGTATACATTATCTCTTAAAAAAAATAATAAAACGTTTTCAGCTTTCAGATTACGAGGACCAGGTATTGTACCCACCGATAAACTGAAGGAAATGAACATGGAAATATCGGCATTATGAAAGTATTGCGGGACATCTGATAGGGAAAAAAAACATAGTCTATCATGGACTGTCTCGGAGACAGCAGTTACACAAACCAGGCTTACGCATTGGATGTCAGTACAGTATGAATAGTATGTAGTTTAGAGACAAAGCCAGTTTCAAAATCACCAATGCAAAATGTGGAAGGCCAGAAAAAACCAGTACCTATTGATTATATTTAATTTATTATAGTCTTTTTTTGATATGATTAGTGATTTTTTTTCTACCGACTAGATGACATGTGAATAATGTAAACACAATGAAACAGCCCATCAGGCATGTAGACCTAATGTTTGATTGATAGCCCTCTACGTAAAAAGAAGCACAGCCAGTTTGGATAGATGCTATAGCCTCCTACCCTGGCTTTTTGCAGGGCGTGTATATTCTGTAAAAAAAATATCAACTAAAATCTCTCTCTCTCTTCTCTCTCTCTCTCTCTCTCTCTCTCTCTCTCTCACACAAAACACACACACACACACACACACACACACACACACACACCACACACACACCCCACACACACACCCCACACAGCACACACACACACACACACACACACACACACACACACACAACACACACACACACACACACACACACATTCTACCTATCTATATATCAATACATGTATTTTATAATATTATATATAATATATATATATTATATATATATATTATATATAATATATAATATATATTTATATATACATATATATATATATATATATATACA
>NW_023657526.1:60087-62587 GCF_015228065.2 Penaeus monodon | reverse complement strand
CTTCATCATTACCATCATAATCACTATTATCATATTTTTATCATTATTGTTATCATTATCATCATCACTTTAAGTACTATCATTGTCATCATTATCATTGTTATTGTTATTATTATAGCATATTTTTATCATTATTGTTATCATTATTACTATAATTACTATTTTCATTATCATCCTTTTTATTACACTAATTGTCATTATTGTCATTATTATTATCATCATTACTATCAGTCATTATCATTATCATTACTATTATTTTTATCATCATCATTATCATATGTAGTAGTAGTATCTTGATTATTATTATAATCATTATATTTAATATTATCCTTAATACTATTACCATTATCATTATAGTTATCTTCATTATAGTCATTATTGTTACTATCATCATCATTACTATCGTCATTATCATTACCATTATTATCTTTATTATTATTATTGCTATTTTTTTATTTATTTTTATTATATATTATTATTATTATTTTATTATTATTATTATATTATTATTTTTAAAATCATTTATTTTATTTTTTATTATTATTATTTTATTATTATTATTTGAAAATGTTAAATTACAGATTAAAAAAGATTAATTTAATAATTTTAAATTATTAAATACATAATTTTGTTAAATTTTAAAACAAATTTTTAAAAATTTTTATTAGTTTTAAAATTGTTTTAATTATATTATCATAATTTCCATTAAAAGGAAAGATTAAAATTAGATTATATGTTAAATTTAAAAAGTATTTTTTATTTTTCTAGGAATATAATATATAATAATTAATGATATACTCTTTTATTTTTATTGTTATGTGTTATTTTTATTTTTATTAAAATTAATTAAATTAATTTTTGAAAATTTTATAGTTATTAACATTAAATTGTTTAATTATATTTGGTATTTAAGAATTTTTTTGATACATAAAAGATGAATGATTAAATAGGAGAAATTTTTAGGTATATTTGAAATGTAATTAAATGATGTAAAAATTTTTTAATGGATACAGAGATACAAATATATAAAATCATAATATAAATAACAAAAAGATAAAAATAATAAATTTTTTAATTTTTTAAATAAATAAAAAATTTACAAAAAAAAACAAAATTTGAAAAATAAATAATAATAAAATAATTTTAATATTAAAATAATAATGAACGAATAATAATAATATAATATGACAATAATAATAATAATAATAATAAAATAAAATATAATAAAAATTTAAACATTAAAATTACAATTATTTTAATAATTATTAAAACTATTATTAAATTTTTAATTATTATTAATTTTAATATTTTATGTGTGATATATTATAAAATTTTAATTATTTTATTTTTAAAAAATTGATTAACATTTATTAATAATATTATATGTTTATATATAATTATTATTATTAAAATTATATTGAAAAATTAAATTAAAAACAATTAAAAATTTTAAATTAAAAATTATTAAATAATAAAAATTATTAAATTATTTTTAAAATATGTAAAAATACTTATTAAATTTTTATGAAAATATTAATTTTAATATAATAAATAAACAACAACATAGAATATAATTGATATAAAATAATATAATATTATAATAATAATAATTAAATTTTAAAATTTTAATGATATACACAACAATAGCAAAAAATATAATTTAAAAATTTCTTGATAAATGATATCATAAATAATAAATAATAATAAAAATTTAATAATACATAATATAATTTATAATAATAAATTAATAAAAAATAATATCCTCAATTATGTGAATAGTATGAACGGGTATAATCGCGATAAGAATTATAACCCCATCAGCTATTGTTATTCTAATGATAATGTGAAAAGAAAATGTATGCAAATGATACTACGATGATACGATATGACTTTATATATTAAGTATGATTATGGGGAAATATATAGATATAAGAATGCTAATGATGATTATTATCTTCATGAAATTTATAATCACATGTTCCTTAAAAAAAAAAAAAAAAAAAAAAAAAAAAAAAGAAGAAACATATATATATATATATATATATATATTATATATAAATATATATATATATAATATATATATAATATATATATTTTTAAATTTTATTTATCGACTATAAAAATAAGATTATACTGAAAATAATTAAAAAACATAGTGTCATAATGGTGATAACAATAGCTAACACTTTCCCTTTCCCCCTATAAATAAAAATACTGGGTGAAACAATATTGTCTGAACTTTCCAGTTGCTTGCCTTTGAGCAGTAAGGATCCGCTCAGGGGTTTTTGCTCTTGGAAGACTCAAGACCCATGTTTTATCACAAAAGGGCCCTTTATCTAAACACATCTAAGCCTATATTTATATATAATATATAATATATATATATATTTTATATTATATATATATATATATATATTTATTTATATTTATATACATATACCAGTACATATTATAGTATATGATACCAAAAACAAAAAAAAAACACATAAACAAAAATAAT
>NW_023657526.1:45087-52587 GCF_015228065.2 Penaeus monodon | reverse complement strand
CTTGCACAAATATAGCGAGATATTATGTAAATTAGATGCACCTGCGAAGTCTGTGGGAGGAAGTGTATTGATAGTTCACCTCCGTGGCTTATGATCTGGACCAGCTTCATCAATTCCAATTCTTTATGTATCTTAAGTGCTTCTTCGATAATGCCAGTGATTCTTGGAACCAAATGTAACTGAATGTTTCATTTGATGACTTTGATGATGCATTTCTGTTGCTTGTGTGTTTGTTTTTTTCTATAATTGTTTTTAATAAGAATTCAGTTGTCGCGGTCAGGAGACGTACGAACGAGTTCTTAGAGGTGGCAGCAATTGCACGCCCGCTGAGGGGTATCTCCCGCGGGAGAAGGCGCTGCAGCGGTCAAGGAGGCGGGAGTAGAGGAGACTCTGCTCGCCTGCCAGGTCGAGAGTAAGCAGGAGGACAATGAAGGAGAATTCTGCATACCGACATCGAATAATCGTGAACATCATCGAAATGTATCAAGATCTCAGCAATTTTTGCAGGAGATATATATTTTTTCTAAATCAGCTTTTCTTGTTAACAATGATCTACCTCGCCTGGCTTTATGTAATGGTAGGAAGGGCAAATAGAAAGAAAAAGGGAGTCAAAGAGGAGGAATAGGCGAGAGACCAGCCGATGTGCAAAGATCGTTGCCAA
Organism: Penaeus monodon; assembly: GCF_015228065.2. Taxonomy (NCBI): domain Eukaryota; kingdom Metazoa; phylum Arthropoda; class Malacostraca; order Decapoda; family Penaeidae; genus Penaeus; species Penaeus monodon. Next base: position 51,926 of record NW_023657526.1, on the reverse strand, counting down.
GGCTGCCGAAGCCAAGCACATGGCCAACCGGCGCACAAAAAAGCGGCGATCACCTCATATCGCAGAAACCTGTTTGTTTCTTGATTCGAGAACCCTTGCGTTCTGCCTTTTCCTTTTACTCTTTCTTATCCTTCATCATGTATCTTCGAACCTGTTCTAAAAAGCAGCGTGGTCGTCTTTGCTGATGAAGGCGTTTCTAATTTACGTTAATTAGGAATGGCGCTTCTCTTTGGCCAGATGGGATGTGGCTTTCATTAATGGATATTTTTTGGGTTTGACGTGTTTTACATTATCATCTTAGTAATTTTTATAACAATAATAATAATAACACAGCGCAAACAATTAATATAACACAACAAAAAAACCCAACAGTAACAACGGGAACAAAAACAACAACACAACAACAACAACAAAAAAACAACATCAACATCAATATTAATAAATACAATATAAATGAAAAAAAACGAAAAACAGTAATATCAAAAAACAATTATAATAATATAGATAACAATGGCAATGATAGTGGTACCAAAATTAAAATACTATTGATAATAATAATAAAACAATAAAATTAATATAATTACAAAATGACTAATGTTAATGATGATAATGATAAAAATAAAACAATAATATATTGGAAATGATCAAAATCATAACATGACAGTAATAATAATAATCATAATAACAATATATAATAATAATAATAATAAAATTAATAATAAATAATAATAATATACAATAAAAATTAATGATGATAACAATGATAATGTAGTTAGAAAATTAATAATAACAAAATGAAAAATATATATTTTTTTACTGCTATACTACTACAAATACTGTTTAAAATTATTATTATTATTATATTATTTTATATCATCAACAACACTATAATCATTTTGTTATTATCTCATCATTTTTTTATATTCTTTATCATTATTATTATTCAAAAAATCATGTTAGTATTAATGTTATTATTATTTATTATTTTTAGATTATTTTTATTACCATAATATCAATATTGTTATAACATTACTGTTATTATAATATTCTTATTATTTTACATATTTATATTTATTAATACATTGTTATTTTTATTATCCTTATCATTTTTTTTTATTTTTCATTATTATCAACATTAATAATCAATATTATTGATATCATATTATCATTTTCTTACTATCGTTATCATTACCATTATCATGATTATCATTGTTTTTATTATTATTATTGTTACTATTACTATTGTTATTATTATGATCATTGTTCATATTGTTGTAGTTCTGTTCGTTTTATTATTATCTTATTATCACTAATCAAAATAAAAAAAAATAAAGGTAATATTTTTATTTAATAATAGTTATAATGATAATGATAATAATAGAAATAATGATAAAAACAATGATAATAACAATAATGATAATGACGTAATAATACAATAATAAGTAATTTTATATTTGAATATATATTGTTTATAATAAAAATTGATAATAGTAATAACAACATCAACAAACAATAATAAAAAGGAAAAAAATAAGAAAAAACAAGAATATTATAATGATATTGATGTTTTGATATATAATAAGAATTATTATAATAATACATAATAATATATTATTATTATCAATTATTTTTTTATTTATTATTTTATTATGATTATTATTAATTTAATTATTATCATATACTATATTATCATTATTATTTTTAAATTTAAATTTTATAAAGAATAATAACAATGATATAAAAATTATAAAACAAAACATACAAAAAAATATATAATAAAAATAATTTATTAATAATAATGTATGATAAACAAAAAATCTAATGATAATAAATAAAAATTAAATATTAATAATAAACAATGATAATAATAATATAAATAATAATAATAATCTGAATTTTATATTATAATAGTAATAATAATGATAACAAGAAAAGAAATAATTTTAATTTAATAATAAAAATATAAAATTTTATAATAATAATATAAAATATAATAATAATAACAAAACAACAAAACAATAATAAAATAATGATAATAATAATAATAAAAATTTAATAATAATAATATGATAATGAAATAAAAAGAAAGAATAAAATAAAATAAATAAGAAAAATGATAAATATATTAATTTAATAATAAAAAAAAAAAATAATGATGATAAAAATTAAAGAAAACATAAATGATAATAATAAATAATAATAATAAAGTAATAATAATAAAATAATAATAATAATGATAATATATGTTTAATACAATAATAAAGATAGAATAAATAATAATATAATAATAAAAAATAATAAAATAATAATAATAATAATATAATAATAATAATGAAAAAATTAAAATGATAAAAAGATTTAATTATGGCTCTGTAGCCATTTTAAATCTTTTTCTAGGGGGTTCACTGTCAAGTTGATTCCTAAGAAGTGGTAGCTTGAACTGAAACCAACTGACTTCCCGTATATACACGTTATCGTATGAGAACAGTGTTAAAGAAATTATTTAAAAAAAAAGAAGAAGAGCAAAACGCCGTTGTTTCAGGAGAATGAATCCATTTCCAGCTCAACGCGACTTTTTTTTATTTCATAAAATTTTTGTTTTCAAAAAATTTTCATTATTAAACACTAAAAATCAAAAAAAATTATAGATAAAACATAAAAAAAAATTAAAAAAATACTTAATTTGGAGTAGACCGAAAAAAATAAAGAAAAAATTTAAAATTAAAACACATATTTCTTAATATGAGAATAAGCATCCGTAGACAGAAAAAGCAAGGTAAAAATAGGATATAATTTAAAAGGATATAGGTAACCACGAAGCTCACAGAATAAGAGAGAAAAAATCCGCGTATAAATGAATCGTAGCGAAAGGACGGGTCACAGGGCGATTGCTGCAAGCGTTGGGCCGCTGCGGAGATGTCAGGGCGCCCAAAAGTACGAGGGGCTGACCCTGAGATAGGGAAAAAAGGCAGCTGTAAAGGGCCCCCTTACAAAAAAATAATCAAAATTTAAAAAAATATATGATAATAATAATAATATATAATAAAATAAGTCAATACTATAAAAATATAAATTATAATATATAATGATAATAATATATGAAAAATGTAAATATATAATGCTAATAAAGGTAATAGTATAATAATGCAATAATGATTCATAAAAATGCAATAATAATAAAATTATTATATTATATTTTATAATTTGTATATTTTATTATCATTATTTTTTATTTTTTATATTTTTTATTATTTTTTATATATATTATTATTTTATTCATTTATTTATATTATTTTTAAATTTATATATTATTTAAAATTAAATTATGATTAATTTTTTTATCTTTTTTTTTTTAATCAAAAAAAATTTATTTATTCATTTATTATCATTTTTTTATCATTATTATTTATTATTATTTTTTTTATTTTATTATTTATTTTTATTTTTTTATTATATTATATTTTTATATTTTTTTATTAATATTTTTTATTTTTTTATTTTTTTTTTAAATATCATATATTTCATATGTTATATTATTATTATTTTTTTTTATTTATTTTTATTTTTTTTTTTTTCCCTTTTTAAAATTATTAAATTTTTTTTTTTGTTTTTATTATTTTTTTATATTATTTTTTTTTTTTATCTTTTTTAATCATTATTATATAATCATTTTATAATTATTTTTTATATTTTTTTTTTACAAATTTTATTATCTTGTTTTTTCATTAAAATTGTTCTTTATTTTTTTTTTTATATATTATTAAAATAGGTAAAATAAAAATATGATATTTTTTTTTTTTTTTTTTTAAAAAAGTGATTTTTTTTTTGTTTTCCCCTTTTTTTTTCATTTATTCATTTTCATTTAAATCTCTATAAAACTTTAATCTTAAAAAAAAGTTGTGGTTTTAACATTTTATAATCTATTTTCTTCATTTAAATACAAGGCGATTTTTTTTTTTTTTAAATTAATTTAAACCTTGTAGGGGGGGCTCTTCCCCTTTTAAAATGGGTAACGGGGGAAAAAAGTTCGGGGTTTTTTCCTTTAAACCTTCCTTTCCGTAAAAAGGAGTGGGGTTTTTAAATTACAAAAAGATTTAATAAACCCCCCCACTTTTTTTTTAATTTTTTTTTTTTACGGAGGGCCCTTTTTAAATTTTTTCACCATTAGGTTTGGGTTGGGGTTTTGGGTTTTTTTATAAAAAAAAGTTGAATTAATTTTTATATATTAAAAAAAAAAAAAAAAAACCCCCCACACACACAAAAAACAAAAATAATAAAATAAAAAAAAATTTAAATTAATTTTATTTTTTTTTAAATTAAATTTTTTGGGAAAAATTTTTAAAAATTTAATTTTTTTATTATTTTAAAATTTTTTGTGGTTTTTGGGTTTTTTTAAAAAATTTTTTAAAAATCAAAAATATTTTATTTTTTTTGTTTTTGTTTTTTTTTGGTGTGTGGGGGGGGGGTTTTTTTTGGGGTTTTCCTTTAAAAGTATATATATATAAAAAGATATATATATTAAAAAAAAATAAAATTTTTTATATATATAAATTTTTATTTATTTTTTGGGGGGGTGTGTTGTGTGTTGGTGTGTGTTTGGGGGTGTGTTGTGTTGTGTGTTTTTTTTAAAAATTAAAATGTATATTAAAAATTTAAAGGGTTTTTTAATTTTATATAAAAATATTATTTTTAATTTTAAATTTTTAAAAATATATATTTTTTTAAAATTATTTTAAAAAAATATATAGGAAAAAAAAAAAAATTTAAAAAAAAAAATATAATATATATATATATATATATATATATAATATTTTGATTTATATATATAAAATTTTTATATATATAATATTATTATTAAATTTTTTATATTTTTAATTTTTATTATAAAATATATAAATTCAACCCCCCAACATAAAAAAAAAAAAAAAAAAACACACAATAAACAAAAAAATAAAAAAAAACAAAAACCCCAACCTTTTATTATATATATATAATATATATATATTTATATATATATTATAATTGTGTTTTGTGTTTTGTGTTTTCTTTTTTAAATTTTCCCCTTTTTTTTGTTTTTATAAAATTTTAAAAATTATATAATTTTTTTAAAATACCCCCATTTTTAAACTTAATATAAATTTTTATATTAGGGAAATAAATATTTGAAAAGTTAAACCTTAAAATTTATTAATTATATATATTATATATTTATAATATAATATAAATTTTTTTGTTTTTTTTGAAAAAAATTTTATTTTTTGTGCCAAAATAAAAATTTTTTATTATAGTAAAATTTATATTTTATATAATCTATTAAATTTTTTTAAAAAAATTACCTTTTAAAATTTAAAAAAAAATTTTAAATTTTTTTTAAAATTTATATATAATTTAAAAAAATATAATAAATTTTTTTAAAAACCCAAAAAAAAAACTCCCAAAACCCAAACAAACAAAAAAAAAAAAATTAAAAAAACAAACAAAAAACAAAAACCAAACAAACAAACAACAAAAAAAAAAAAAAACAAAACAAACACAAACACCAAAAAAAATTTTTTCCCCATGGTTTAATAATTTATATATAAAAAATTGTGGGTGGTCCTTAAAAAATTTTTTTCCTTCTCCTAAATAAATTTTTTTTGTCCTCCCCTTTTTAAATCAAAATTTTTTTTTTTTAAATTTTTTTAAATTAAAAAACTTAAAAAATTTTTTAAACCCCCAAAAAAAACAAAAAAAAACTTGGTTATTATATAACAATATTAATTAAAATTAAAAAATACATACAATGGTGTTGAAATTGGGGTTTTTTTTTTGTCATTTAATATAAAATATACAGATTTTTTTACATTTTAAATTTATTTATATTTAAATTTTTTATATATTATTTTTCTTAAAATTTTTTAGAAAAAATTTTTTTTTTAAAATTTTTTTTAATCGTGCCTTTTTTTTTTTTTGGGCCTCCTGGTTCACTTTTTACAATTTTTTAATTTGTTTTTTTTGCCCACTAATTTTTATTTTGTTTTTAATTTTATTTTTGAAGGGGTTTTTTTGTTGAACAGTATTTTTTTATATAGATAAAAAAATATTTTTTATAAATTTTTAATAAAATAATTTGTTTTGTTTTTGTTTTTGGGTTTTTTTTTTTTGGGGTGGAAAATTTTTTTTTTTTTTAACCCTAAAAATTTTTTGTTTATTAATTTACTAATCTTTTCTTACTAAGTTTTTGGGTTTTGAGGTGTAAATTCTTTTTTTCGCCTACCCTTCATTTTATTCCCCAAAAACAAAAAACCCCCGGTTTCCCTTCTTGGTTTGCCACCTAAATTTTATACGCCCCCACTGAATTTTTTTTTCCTTTTTATTCAATTGGGAAATTGGGGGGGGCTAAATTAAAATTTTTTTTTTAAATAATTTTTTTTAAGGGAAAAAAAATATTTCAATAACTTTTAAAAAAAATTTTTAACTCCCTTCTATAAATTTTACTCACCCCCCTTTTTTATCCCGGGTTTTTGGACCCACGGGTTACCATTTTTCCTAACTTTCCCTTTACAAACTTACTTCCCCCCCCCCCTCCATTTTTCGTATAAAATTTTTTCATTTTTTAAATTAAAGGGAATAAAAATTATTTATCCCCTAATTTAACCCAAGGGGCCAAAAAACAAATTAAAAAAAAAAACAAAAAAAACCCTATGGGGGTTTTTGTTTTTTGTTTTTTTGCGAAAAAATTTTTTTTTCACACCAATTTTTAATTTTGAGGCCGCCGGGTGAAATTTTAAATTTTTTTTGGGTTTTCCCTCTTTTTTAAATTTTGTTTCTGAAAAATAATGGTGTCCCCCGGGGCTTTA
>NW_023657526.1:0-35000 GCF_015228065.2 Penaeus monodon | reverse complement strand
CACACCACACACACACACCGCAACACCACCACACACACACACCACACACACACACACACACACACACGCCACACAAAACACAACACACACACACACACACACAAAACACACACACACACACAAAACGTTCACCGCCCAAAACGTTCACACACACACACACACACACAAACCCACACACACACACACACAATATGCACCACATACACACATGCGCGCGCGCACACATGTACAAATACACACATGCACGCACGCACGCCATTCCACACACACACACACACCACATATGCGCGCGCGTGCGCACATGCCACAAACACACACACGCACGCACGCACGCATTCACACACACACACACAACAAACCAATACACACAAACATATGTGCATTAATATAATATATATATATATATATATAATATTATATATATATATATTATAAATATGTGTGTGTGTGTGTGTGTGTGTGTGTGTGTGTGTGTGTTTGTGGTGTTGTGTGTGGTGTGTGTGTTGTGTGTGGTGTGCTCATTTTTGAAAAATATATAGATAAAGTTTTAATTAATAGCTTTCCTTGTCTGTCCTTGCTGCACGTCCTACATTGTCTTGAATTCCATCATGACACATTCAGTGCTTGCTGTCAGAGATGGGCGGCGGCTCCTGCGCCCGCCCCGTCCCTGCCCCTGTGCTTTGGCCGAGAGAAAGGAGAGGCGGCGCCCGGGCAAGACCGGCCGCGCGAGGAACACATGAGCTCTGCATGCTACACTTACGGGGAGTGATGGCATTTACTGAACTTATACAATACAAAACATGAATATGTACACACACATATGTGTATAATAAGGATACATGTATAAACAAATAAACATGTATAAATGTGTGGTATATAATATAATATATATATTATATGTATAACATTATTAGATATATAATATATATATATAATATCTATATATATAATTATAATATTATATATACTATACATGTATTGATATATATATAGGTAGAAGTGTGTGGTGTGTGTGTGTGTGTGTGTTGTGTGTGCGTGTGGTGTGTGTGTGTGTGTGTGTTTGTGTGTGTGTGAGTGTGTGTGTGTGTGTGTGTGAGTGTGTGTGGTGTGTGTTGTGTGGAGAGAGAGAGAGAGAGAGAGAAGGAGAGAGGAGAGAGAGAGATTTTAGTTGATATTTTTTTTACAGAATATACACGCCCTGCAAAAAGCCAGGGTAGGAGGCTATAGCATCTATCCAAAAAACTGGCTGTGCTTCTTTTACGTAGAGGGCTATCAATCAAACATTAGGTCTACATGCCTGATAGGCTGTTTCATTGTGTTTCATTATTCACATGTCATCTAGTCGGTAGAAAAAAAAATCACTAAATCATATCAAAAATAAGACTATAATAAATTAAATATAATCAATAGGTACTGGTTTCTGGCCTTCCACATTTTGCATTGGTGATATGAAAACTGGCTTTGTCTCCTAAACTACATTACTATCATACTGTACTGACATCCAATGCGTAGCCTGGTTTGTGTAACCTGCTGTCTCCGAGACAGTCCATGATTAGACTATGTTTTTTTCCCTATCAGATGTCCCCGCAATACTTTTTTATAATGCCAGATATTTCCTGTTCATTTTCCTTCAGTTTATCGGTGGTACATACTGGTCCTCGTAATCTTGAAGCTGAAACGTTTTATTATTTGTTTAAGAGATAATGTATACCCTGCTCTGATAGACAAGAAATGTGGTGCAGAATGTTCCTAGTTACCATGTTTTTGGACTAAATACACAAGTCTATAGAGTGCCACCCTGGCTGTCAGGAAAGAGGGCTAGGTGTCGCGCTGTTTACTACCATTTTTTATAGGCAAGGTAATATGGTTTCAGACTCGACATCAGTTGGTGCTTGACTATTTGGAAATTCGCACTCTTTCTTTAAGAGCAATGTCAGGACTTAATAGCCAACCTCTGCTAATCCATGAGGTTCATTAGGGGCATCACAGTAGACTGCAAGTGGGGAGGATAAGATGAAGGGGATGGGAATTTCATCTATATATTTCAGATAACAGGCTTTTTAATTCTGTTATTGAGGTCATGGATTTAGGCCCTATTAATTTGTCAATGGGGACGCGGTGGCCGAATGGTTAGAGCGTCGGACTCAAAGACTGTCACGACGGAAATCTGAGTTCGAGGGTTCGAGTCACCGGCCGGCGGCGTGTTTTCCCTTGGGCAAGGAACTTCACCTCAATTGCCTACCTAGCCACGGTGGCCAAGCCCAGCCAAGTCAGTGCCGGGTAAATAGAGATGGTGACTCGATAAAAAAACAAAACCAAAAAAGCAACAACAACCCGCAATGCGGAAAAAGCATGGCAACCCCTCAACTCAGTGGGGTGGAAGAAATTATAAAACAAACCAAGTGAGTTTGTGGGAAAAAGGAAAAGAACTCCTACTGACTCTGCTTTAAGAAACTACTCGATCGCCAAAAAGAAAAAGAAACAAATTTTTTGTCCCCCCCCTGGATAATCTGAAGAGACACTAAATTGAAAAATTGGGAAACAAGAAAAATTGGCTAAATCAAAGGATAATCAAATAATTTCCAGTTGAAGGAAGTAATTTTTTTACAAAAAACAAAATCAAAAATTCAAAGGATTTTTTGGCGGACCGAGAATAAAGAAAATAATTTTATTTGAAACATTGGGACCCAGAAGAATTGCAAAACTGTTTCCTGGTCCATAAGACACTAAATGAGTACGAAACAGTTACACGAAAATTGTAAATCACCATGAACACTAATCCCAACAACTGAAAGATGTAAACCAGTTTTTTTTATGTGATGGAAAAGAAAGTTCCCAAAGATAGATTTTGGAATTAATATGTTTTTTTGTCACACCTATACAAAATAATAAAGAATCATTAATGTAGACGTTAATGGAACAGCGAAAGAAATGAACCATCGCCACTGCCTAAGAACGAATTTTTATAAACAGGCCATAAAGGAATTAAAGAATAACAAGAAGCCCCGGAATGAATGAAAATAACAGCGGACTAATCCGAAATGCCTGGACAGGACAGTGTTGAATACTTCTACAAACTTTTGTAAAACGAAAAATTGGAATGAGAAGACTTGGACGCCTCCCAATCAACAAGAACAGGACAATTTGCATTATAGTCAGCAAAGCAAAAGTTTTTTCGTTGAAATTTATTGCTGGAAAGAGGAATTTTTAAAAGTTAAGAGAAGAAATTGCGGAACGGACAAGCGGGTTTTTTCGCCCCTGGAAAAAGGTTAAACCAGAAACCAGATTCTAATCTACAATTTTGAATCATAGCGAAAATAGAGAAACATCACAGAAAACCTCTAATACCTGGTGGTTTCAATCCGATTACTCGAGGGCTTTTCGATACCTGTTGATCAATGCATATTCTTCAGGAATAAACAATGAAACGATTTAATGAAATTTTCCAAAACACATCAATTCCCAACTAATAACAGCCATGTTTGACCAACAAGCAGCTTTAAGGAACCTTTTATGGGTTTTGAACAGAAAGGTTCGAAGTCCAAACAAGGGAGTTGCGACAAAAGGGTTACATTCTGTCTCCGCACCTTTATTTAATATATTATTTCTGAAGCAATTTCTGAAGTTTTGGCTCTAGAAGAATTTTTGAAGAACCCTGTAGATGTTGGAGGAATACAAATAAATCAAATGTCTCAGATACGCCCGATTTGCAAATATAGTTTTAAATTGCCCCCAGCAGGAAGCCAATTGAACTACAACAACTAACTAGATTAAAAGGTTTAGAGCAGCCCAAGCGAAAAAAGGCTTGGGTTTATTTCTTAATGGCCAAAAAAACTAAGACTATGAAGATTCGAAAAATAACCGCAATGAACGAATGAATGAACATGTTTTTTACAATCCATGGGATTTGGTTGTGCAAAAAAGTGAAAGGAGTTCACTTATCCTTTTGTTTAGCTGTTTATTTTAACTTAATCCAGTCTGATGATTTATCGGGGAGCTAAAAAGAAGAATTGCCAATTTTGCCAAAAAAACGCCCCAACAATTTGGCTCTCAATAACCATCTGGAAAGACCCGAAGCCATTACCTTACGGGAACCAAAGCTGAGGTTCTTTGAACTTCCATTTAGTTTTCCCCATTTTGCCCCATCATATGGTTTTTTTTTTTTTTCTGAAGTGGTTGGGGTGCTGAGATATAGACCCAAGACAAAGGTCCAAATTAGTTTTTTGAACTTTGGTGTTTTACCGATGGTCTACGTAATTTAACTGGACCCGAAAAGAAAACGAATGAATTGAAGTGCCCTTGAGGAAAAATCAATTGTAAGACCATACTTGTTGGACTCCTTTGACAAAGGAAACCTCAAAGTTTTTATTGGTCCCATGTGATTGAACAAGTAAAAAGTTCAATTGAAGAAAAAACGTGCTGAAAGTGAATGGGTGATAGGACAACGAGGAAAGAGGGGCAAAAACCGAAGACAAGAACAAGGATATTGCCGGTTACGAATGGTACAGTGTAATGAAAAAGCGCAAGATCGAGTTGAAGTGGCTGAAGGATTGGGGTGGGAAGAGTCCACGGCTGCCTCAAAACAGGAGATACCGTTTTATTGATGAATGTTTGAAATTCGTAATGTCCCCCCCATGGTTTTTGTTTAACGTTAAATATTTTTGCTTCTGGGAATGTTATAGCATCAGCGTTTCCACATATTAAAACCTGAGAATAGTTTTTTTTGGGCAGTGATAGCCTATCATTCCTAAGGTGGGAACCTGTATCAGAATTGGGGACCCCTATTCCAGGGCCGCCCCCTTGGTCATGCCCTAAATTCTTTAATAATTCTCGTTTAGAACAAAGCACGAAATTTTTTGCCAGTCCTGATCTTCGAGTATGAATTTCTTGGACCCTGGGTAACAACGACACCCATGAACTGGAAGAAGTGAAGTCTAGCTTTTTTCCCCTCAATGAATAAGAACTTTGACCAGTCCATTAGGCCCCCAGCCAAAGAACTGATCCCTCACGACCCTAGGTGTCTGCAAAACTTCAAGGAATTGATTAACATTTTTTTTTTGTGGGCAAAAAATACTAAGACCGCTCACATAACTTTTTCATAGGGACCTAAACAAGGGGAAATATCACATCGATTTTAAGGACCTCCTTATGGAAGCAAACCGTAGGTATTCTGTTTTTACTTATGTACTGAAGGTCCCCGCCCCCGCTTGCAAAATCAACGTTCCCTGAAAAATGTTTTTTTTTCCGAACCAATTTTTCCGAGTGGAAAAGCCGAGAAAAGTTTCTGGGGGCAAATGGGTTATGAAGGGGCCCAACTTCAATAAGGATACTTATTAGATTTCCGATTTTGTGCAAATAACTTGTCCCACCTAAACTTTGGGAATGTCAATGACAATTTTATGAATCTGAAAAATATTAACTTAGTCCCCCCACCCCCCCTTTCCAAGGAAATGGCATTTTTTTGTCCTGCCCTGAACCTCTAAGAACAATTATATTTCTCCCCTGTTAAAAAATGACCTGGAAAAATTGAGAAAAATGTGGAAATGTTGCATGTCTCCACTGTTTGAAGCTTTGCCCAAAGAGAGTGCATAATTGTTTAAATAAAGAAGAGGAACAAAAACTCCCCCACGTTTTTTTTGTGGAGTCCCTAATTTCCCCCCCCTAAGTTTTTCCAAACAATAACGCCCTGTAGGTGTTCCTTGGTAACCCAATGTTTTTTTTCACTCTTCTTAAGATATATAATTCTTTTATCCATAGCAAAGGCTTTACTCCTTAAAAAAAATAATTGGGTGGGGAGGACCTGCAGTTAGGAATAGGCCCTCTGGTACACCCGTATGCTAACTTTGGAAAATCGTTAAAGTAAAAGAAGACTTTACATCACTTGTCCCTTTTAGGCCCAACATTGGTGCCTAAAACACAGTTGTCCCTTCCTTTCCTCTTTTTTGGGAAACCAAAAGAATGATATATGTAATTTTAAAGCCTTTTGTATCCTGATGAGCGAACCCGTGGAGAGGATTCCCTTTTCCAACAGGTAATGGAGCTTGTTTCCCCCAGTCCCCCCAGGAGGCCCAGAAGTTTAAGTTGAAAGAGATCAAGAAGAGAAAATTTTCTTCCCTTTTTTACCATGTAAACTTTTTTGCAGAAAAGTGTTGATGTTCCACCATAAAGTAATTCCCCCATCATCCCCCAACTTTGCCAGTTGGAGGTTTTGTAACTGTCCCTTTATGGCTGCCCAAAAATTTGCATGATTTGTGATTGGTGGCCAAAAAATTCCCATCTAAAAAGTTGGCCAGATTGCATTTCTTTTTTGTGTTTTTTTAACTTTCAGTAAAAGCACCTTTGCCAATATGATAATTTGGGAACGGTTACAGGAAAGGAAGTTTTTCGCATAAAGGCATTTTTACGGAAAGGAGTGGAACCAAAAGCTTTCCCCCGTTTCTGTTATGCATATATCTTTTTAAACGCATGGGAAGTCGTAGAGTTTATCCAGTTTCTTGCCCAGGCCACTACAATCCTCTCTTCACCTTTCTATTGGAGTTATTATCTCTGGGTTTATCAATTTTCCTTTTGCTTCATTCGCCTGAGCCATGCATGGCAAATTGGTACGATGGGGGGGGGGTTTTCCCCCCTCCTTTCCCTGTTTTTTTAGATTTTTCCCCTCTTGGAGAACATTTCCAAAACCAATGACGTTTCATACATATTTCCCTTTTCCCCAAAACCTTGGCCTTTTTCCCAAGCAACTTCACCAACCTGCAACCCGGTCAAGTATTTTAGATTGGGCGAATTTCCCGTTTTTTCCCCCGTTGTTGTTTTTATCGATTCCCAATTTTTGTTCCCCCCCCCCCTTTTTAGAATGGTCCCCATTCCCTTAGGGGCCCTGAGATACCCACGATTAGTCTTACCCACTATGCGTGGCGAAAACTTTTGTTGTCCGTTCCCCCTGAGGTGGCCCGTGGCCCGGAGGTGGTTCCCGGTTTGTAATTTCTACAGATGCAGATAGTGCTTTTTTTTTCGGTTTCATTCGTGGGTGGCCGGCCACCCTTGGGTGTGGGTTCAAATAATAATAAAGGAATATATAGATGTAATATCAAAGTTCAAAAAGTCCAAAACACTTTTTTTATTCCATTAATTTTTTACAATGGTTTATTCCTTTACATAAATCACATTTATAATTTTACATCTTGCCCTGTAAATTTTAAAAAGAGGGGTTTTTCATTTTTTAATTTCCGTTTGTTTAAATTTACCAGAAGCTGTTAATGTCTCTTATATTATCTGGTTCTCATGTTTCCCAATATCTTGGTCCAAACGTTTTTCCATTGACGTCGCCCCTGTTCTAGGTTTATTCGATCTCTTTAAACAAAAAGGGAAATTTTACTTTGGACCGTGAACTGAACACCTTTGATGTGGGTTTTTTTCCCTAACGGTTTTTGTAGAGGCATTTACCCAATTTTGGAATAATTTTTTTTTCCAATGAATGATTTTTGTAATGACATACACATGTTGTCCCCCATAGCCCTGCACTTTAGAATTGACTTATTTTAACCATTTCATTTTTTTTTTTATAATGTTTGTGGGGTGATTTTGACAAGTTTTACTGAATATTACCTATGCTACTCTGGCAGCAAGTTTTTGTAATTTTTTGCCCACCCTTTTTTTGCAATCCTTGGTTCTCTGGTTTAGCCCGAATCCCCAAAATTGTTTTGGAACAATAGTTTAATTATGCTTAGAGCCTAAAGTTTGCACAACCATGAATTCTAGTTTTTTCAGTTAGCGTTTTGATTTCCTTATGTGGAGTTTCAAGATATTATCAGGGTAACCCCACCTACCCTCCTGTGTCAATTTTTGTTCATTGTGTGGCCCTCAAATGTCCCACCCCCTGAACAAAGCCGTGTCCTAAGTGTACTCCCTAGATTATTCTGAAGTGCTCGGATTTTGATAGAGCAAGCCTTTCAAATTCCTATGAATTTGTGTCCCCATTGGGGAAAATTCCCCTAGCGTAATGTTCTGCCGACGGAACCTTTAAGAAAATAATACATTGAAGTTTTGTTATTTTTGGGTTAGTGTTAAGGCCAATTTGTTGGTCCAAAATATAAAGTTTTGTGCTTTGTGTAAGAGTATGTTTTTTGAATGTTTTCCTTTTTAACGTGTTTAGGTGTTTTACTGAGGGTCCCCCACCTTATGACAAGGAACCTGTGAAATTATCGGCGTACTGCCTAAAAAGACAGGTTTTGTGGGCCCTTATTGTTGATAAATCATTTATGAAATTGTTAAAGTAAAGATCGGACCTAAAATAGAGCCCTTGCGGACCACCAAAAGGTACTTGTTTTTTTGTTTTTTTGATGACCATAATCCATTATTTGTTCTTACCGATTTGGGGTTCCTTGTAACCCATAACTTTTTAAACCAAAAGGTTATCAAAATTTTTTTTTGTGATTACTATTTTTTGGTAGGAGACTTATTTCCAGGTTTGAAACACCTATTCAAAGCCCTTATAGAGGTCGCGTATTTGTGAAAGCAAAATTTACCTGATTTTTTTCTCTAAGGTTTTTTATGATAAATTTTCATCAGTAATGTGTGCCAATTAAAGGCTGGTTTTTCAGTAAGAAAACCTATTTTTCTAACACCAATGGTTTTTTGTGTTTTTTAGATAATAAGTCCATAATTGGGCCCTTCCCATGAAACTCCGTCCCACAGTTTTTTTTGCATTTTTGCTTACAATTTTTTTTTCAAGAATTGTTGGATAAGATAGGGGAGTAATAAAGTATAGGGCGGAAATTAATGAATTGACCATCGGTCTTTATATCCCCCGGGAATTTTGAAAATTTTGGTGTTTTACCTATAACCATGTTTCCCAAAGACGGACCGGAAAAGACAACCATAACAACGGAGCGGTTGTTTAATATGAACACGTCACCAGATAATGTACGTTTTGCCCCAAGGTATACTTATCTCCCTGATAAGCGCCAAAAGCAATGGCCGTCTGCTCCCTACAGCATTTGTTTTCGCCGAAGATGTTTTTTTCTTTTTAATTAACTAGATGGATTTGTTTTTTTTTTTTCTATGTTTTCACTTGGGTTTTTGGTCCTGGAAAAATTAGTTGTAAAGCCTTTGGCCCGATCTTATGTTTTGTTTGTACTTGGGGGAAGCAATTGTTTTTCCTCATAAGTTAGTTTTCCCCATTTTTTGAAAAAACGTCCATTAAAAATGGTCGGGTTCTTTATATGGGGCCCCCCCCCCCCCCCCCCCCCCCTTTAAATGCAATCATTTAATGAGGGTGCTTTTTTGTGAGGCACTACGTTTTTTTTTAACATTTTCCATGTTTTATTAGAGTTTTTTTTGTCCCTTTATATATCTGTTGGAAATTTTAAAAAGTTTCTGAATAAATTTTCCCTTTTTGCAACCGTTTTAATTAGTGAATTTTACATTTTTTTTCCTTTTTTTGGACTTTAAATTAATCTTACCTGAAAGGGCCGGCCCCCCTCATTTCTGTTTTTTTTTTACTTTTTTAAAGGGCTTTTGTGGGCATTGTTTTTTCTTATCGCTAATGGGCCTTTTTCTCTGAATGTCGTTTCATTGTATCCCATTGGAGCAGGAAGGAAAAGTCCCACCCTGACCGGTTTTTCCCGTGTTACCGTAGGGAGCCAGTGGCCCTCATGCAGCTTTTTTTATAACTCTGTAGGATAGTTTTTGTTACTTGGGGTTTCCCGTTTTACATTATCGGTCCCCAGTGATATTTGATAGAAGTAACTTTCTTTTTAGACAAGATAGCTTTCGCAAAAAGAAAAGATGAGGGGTTATAGTGGGTTTTGAATCGGCGAAAAAAGTTTTTTATTTACTGGTTGGTCCGCCTTTGTTTTTTCTTTATATTGTTAACCGTCCCATCGTGGATAAGTTTTTTCAATGGTCCATCCAACATGAAAAAAACAACCCGGGGAAAAATGAAAAAACCCATAGAAGTGAATAATGGTGTCTGGTACCTGTTTTTTTTCTTTTTAAATAAAATTCCCAACAGAAGAAGAGGTGTGTTCTGTTAATTTTCCGTGTAGGCACCTTATCTTTTTATTTGTTCAAATTTTATTTTTCTTAAATTCAATCCCTTAGCTAACTTTGCAATAGAAATTTTTGGTTTTTTTTAAACATCCCATTCCAGGTCCCCACCTAAGAAATGAAAATAAAGCGGTTTTCGTTTTTTAAAGAACTTTTCTCTAAAAAACCAACCACACCCTTTTCAATGTAATTTCCAAAAGATTTCAAGAGGTAAGCATGGGGTGCCCCTATGAACAGCAATAACATATACCGTTATACAGTAAAATGTATTGTATTTGTAATGGTATTATGTTATGTATGGTATGTAACAATAAATGTAAATGTATGTATGGTTTTATGCATGCACATGTGTAATATATATATAATATAATATAATATATATCTAATATATTATAATATAATGTTGGGTTGGGGGTGTGGTGTGTGGTTGTGTGTGTGGTGTGTTTGTGTGTGGTGGTTGCACATGTGTTGGGGGTGTGGGTTTTTTCTATGTAATATATAATATAAGGATTATAACCATCTTATTAATAATTATATAAATTTATAGATTATATATCTAATATATATATTATTGGTGTGGTTTTTTTTCCTATGTTAATGTAAAAAATACAATCAATAAAATATATAATTTTATAATATATATATAATAATATATATATATATTATATATATATATATATAACTATATATTAATAGAATTCATGGAAAAACACACACCATAAATTAATGTGTATATTATATATATAAATAATATATATATATTTTTTAATATATCTTATATATAGACTCATAGAAACACACATTTTGGTTGGTATAAATATAAAATAATCAGTATGTAAATATATATATTATATAAATGATCATATTAATATATATATATATAAAATCAAGAAGAACCACACAATAATTTGTGGTGTGGTATGTAATCTCTATATTATAATATATATATATTCTAATATATAATTATATTCTATTAATTACAAAAAACACACACAAAGGCACACACACACACCCCCACATATCATTATATATAAAATATTATAATGTTGTGTGGTGTGGTGTGTTGGTGGGTTGGTGGTTGTTGTGGTCTGTTTTGTGGGGTGTGTGGGGTGTGTTGTTGGTGGTGGTGTGGGGGTTCCCTGGTGTGGTGGGTAGGTGGTTTCCTATGTATATATATATATATAACATATATATATTTATTATATTAATATATACTATATATAAAATAACCAAATATATCATAAAGAAACAGGGGGCGCATAATGTTGGTTGGGGTGGGTGTGTTTTCTATGGGTATATGTGAAAAAATACATACATACATCTCTGTTTGTATATATATATATATATATATTATTATATATATATATACACACACAAAACACACACACACACCCACAACATAATTCATAATATATATATATAATATCTATATAAATATATAATATATTAATTATTTATATATATAAAAATAATCCTAGGAAAAACCACACATATTTGTTGGTTTATATAATACAGTATCATAGACATATATATTATATATATATATATAATATATATATAAAATCATCGAAACACACATATTTATTATAATATATTAATATAAATATATTATATATAATATATATATTATTATAAGATCTATTTATATCATAGAAACACACATATGGTGGGGTGTGTGGGGGTGTGTGTAAATAACAAATATATATTATATTATATATATCGTATATATAATATTATATAATATATAAGACCACCATACAAGCACACACTCCACACACCATAAATCATTATATAATTCATTATATATATTTATATATTAATAATATAATATATATTAATAGTATACAATATATATAATATAATATATCTATATATTATGGGGTGGTGTGGTTTTTGTGTAAAACAACAGGACACCACACACTTCCACCACACACACAACACCACACACACACACACACAACATTACTGTTTATAAAGGAGGAAAACAACACAACACAGCGACACATATATATACACACCATATGTATATACCCATACATCTGTGGTGTTGTGGTTGTGTGGGGTTTGGGTGTTGTGGGGTTGTGGTGGTGTGGTTTGGGGTGGTGTTGTGGTGTGTGTTGGGTGTGGGGGTGGTGTGGTGGTGTTGGGTGTGGGGTGTAAGGAAGAAGAATTCCCGCGTAATCCCATTCACAAGTGAGGGACTTCCGACAGCATTGCTAAGGAAAACCCCAACCCTTTCCCAAGGTAGTTTAGACCCAAAGGCAAAATGGTCCACCGAGTCCCAGCAACCAAGCAGCGAGTTTTCTGCCATATCCTCACCCAACCGATTTGAATGAGGCAAAACATTTTTGCCCTCCTTTTGTGCAAGCAGCGTGAAAACGGGAGGTAAATATATATAAAAAAAACGCGGTTTTGCAAATTAGATTGTTAAAATTCCTTACTTTAGGCAATCCACTTGGAATTGAAAGAACAAAAAACCATACCTTTAAATTTGATAATTTTTAAAAGACAGATTTTTTTTCCCGTTCACTTTTAAGAATTTTTTAAAAAACCTCTGACTCCTTTTCTTCACATTTTTGACTTTAGAAGAGGGCCTCCTTTAATTAAGATCAACCTGTTCAAATTGGAATTTGCCGAACTAGCCAAACCCCAACATCAATGCCATCAATTTTGGTTGTAGCAGAGGGTAATATAAGTTAAGTTATTTGATCTGCCTATATTGGTTTTGTCGTGTTTTTATCTGAAAAATGGTTTTTTCCTTGTAAACTGCAATTATTTTTTTAAATTAATTACAGAACCTGGTGGGGAACGCTTGTTCCTTTCTTGCTTATTATAAAAAGGTAGAAGGCAAGTACTTTTAAAAGAATAAAATCGGCACCATATTTCCCCCCACACACTGTAAAATTTACATTTTTTTTTTTTTTAATCAACAGATGCCATTTTTTTTTTGAATTACCACTTTTAACACAATTTGGATGCATGGGTTTACTGGGAAAGGCAAACACAAATTAACAAGTTTTTCTTTTTTTTTCACCTTATAGAAACCCTTCAATTAAAGCTGTAATGACTTAAGGTGATTTGGTTGCAAAGTACCAGTGAAAGAAAAGGAGAAAAAATGTTATATATCCCCGGTAAAAAAACAATCCATTAACTAATCAAAAAGAGAAGAATCACAACATTTCCAGGCACTTCAATCCCCCATGCCGACTTTGGCGTCCAGGCAAGCCAACAGCTATTTTGTTTCACTGTCCCCCCCCGAAAATAAGTGGCATATTCCCCTTTTTTTTTTTCATGTAAATAACAAATAACTATATTGCAAGAACTCAGTGCATAACTGCAAGTCCTAAAATTTCTCCCTTCTAACCACCACCCGTCACCCCCCCGTCTCTCATTTTTTTCTTTAGGCGGCCCGCGGTCCTTACCCTCGTTTTTTTTCTTTTTAGGAGTCCAACTTCCGGAACAGCCACACAAGTGTTGTTCCGGCGACTAACGCACCTACAAGAAATCTCAAAACCTTTTTATTTACGGAAACACCCTTCCGGTTTGATCAGTAAAATTAAATCTTTTAATTTGCTTTTATATTTGGAATCTCACTCTTTACATTTCTTAATGGTGTCCACCTGTTTAATTATGAAAATGGCGTTTTTTTTTTTATTACCTCCAAAGACACTTAACAGCTTACTTGTTCCGGCAGTCCGGATTTTCTCGTTAACTATAAACAAATATAAATTTTTTTATCTTGGCCCTTGACGTGTTCAACGTTTCCTCTTTCCCTCCGAGCCCGGTCCACCTACATTTACATTTTAATCCTCCTTGTTTATTTGTTTTAATCCGGATCAACTGGCGAAGACCCGCCAAAATGGAACCCTTCATGAATGGCTTTCAAGTCGTGGAAATAACAAGTGGAATTTTCCCAAAAAAACCTTTTTCGATATACTAAACTTATCGTTTTTTTTCTTGCAGTATTATTATTTTTTTTGCCAAAGAACATTAGACCCAAAGTTAAATTATTTACCCGTAGACCCTTTTATATCCCTTTGTCCTTACGTAATAAAAACGTAGACTTTTATGTATAGCCCCTTGCCTGTGTTCCCAAGCCCAAAACCCAAAAAGTCCTCCCTCAGCGACCCTAACCCCATCCCTAGACAAACCCCCCCCCTCCACCCTTGCCGCCCCGTGAGGGCTGAGCTCCCCCAGGTTTCGCGGGAATCCAAGTGGGAGGCCGGGTGGCTTGAACCTCCTGCCCGAGAAGAAACCCTGCTGGACACAGGGGCGTCCTTCGGGGGCATGGATGGCGGAATAAATAATCAATGAATGAGCGAAAATAAAGGTCGGATCACCTTTAGTTGTTCCCCGCGCCAAAAGTAACCCCCCAGTCCCCCCCCCTTTCTCATCCTGCCGCGAACCCCTCCCGAAAAAACCCCTCCGCCGAAGTCCCATCGTATTTTGTTTACCCTTGCAATCTAAAAATTGCCTCCGGGAAAAAAGTGACGAACTAATCCTGTTATAATACCCTGGCATGCAAGAGATATTTCCCGAACAAAGGGACGGATGTCCCCTTGTTTTTTGTTTTTATTTGTAAAAAATAACTTATTAACTTCCCTTCCACTTTTTCCAGTTTTGCCAAATGAAAAATAGTTTTGGTGGACGAAACGCATATTCGAAATTGACACGTCTATTCAGATTAACTAGAATAAGAATACTGATGACCAAAATCAACACCACACACATCTTGTTGGTTGTAATGTGTCTATACTTATATTAACCTATATATATATATCAGATATAATTTCTATGAATATTAATATATATATAATATATAATATTAATCTAGAATATAATTATATATATATATATAATAGTAGTATAATATGTATGTGTGTTTGGTGGTGGTGTGTGGTGGGTGGTGGTGTGGTGTTTGTGGTTGGGGTGTTTGTGGTGTTGTGGTTGTTGTGGTTGGTGGTGGGGGTGTTGTGGGTTGGGGTGTGGTGGGTAAAATTGTTGTGTAGTTGGTGGGGTGTTGTGTGGTGGTGTGTTTCTAATACAGTCATATATATTAATATATATATAATATATATATATATCTATTAATAATATCTATATATATTATATGTTGTGTTGTGGTGTGTGGTGGTTGATTGGGGTTGTGGTGTGGTTGGTTGTGTGTGGTTGGCGTTGTTGTGTTTTTTTTGAGTGTGGTGTTGTTTTTATCTATACACACCAATACACACCACACACACACACACCAATGGTGGTGGTGGGTGTATGTATAATATATATTATCCATGACATATGTTACATATATGTATTACATATATATACATATATATAATATATATATATATTATATATTATTTATATATTTGTATATATAAATTTTTTTTTTTTTTATCATCCGTGTCTTTTTCTTTCCATTCTCCATTTTCCGTTTGATTTTCTTTATTTTTTCTTCCTTTATGTTTGTCTCTTCTTCCCAATTATATATATCATCATCAAGAGGGAGCTAACGCCGAAACGGGGGCGCAATGGCCCCTGCAATTCCAACCCTTCCACTTTCCAGCCACGAGGATCCCTCTGAGCGAGTCCCCTCCAGGCAGCCCCTCGGCCCCATCCTGCTTAATTTTCCACTCGCAAAACAGGTTCCCTCAAGCCCATGACCCTCTTTGGGTCCCGTCCCCCAGGCCCTCCCTCCACTCCACCCAGGGTGTCCACCCTCCCGCAAGACACAAACCTGATGGGCCAAAGGGTCAATCCACCCAAGGAAAACGAGCCTAGGTGGTCCTATAGCCTCAGTTTTTGGGGGGCGATCCCAGAATTTATGCAAGTAACGGTCCCCCTTAATGCCCCCAGTCTCACGGTGAACCGTCCGGTTTGGACACGTGGGTCCTTCCCAAATGTACCCCATGTATCCCCGGTGGGGGAAAGGGGACCCTTTTGTTTAACAAAAGGCAATCAAGACCAAGACCCCCCCTCCCCAAGAACACGTGGTAGCATCCCAGGTTTTGCTTCCACGAACAAAACTGGGCAAAGTATCCAAGGCCTTGAAGACATGCCAAGCTTGGGTTCCCTTCCTGCACATAGGTCCCCGAACAATCTCCCAATTTCTCACTTTTTTGATTCGAAGTTCCCATGGCTCCTGGTTTGGCCAGACAATCCTGTACTATTGACCTTTCCTTGTCCCTGAAACCAGCCCGCGGATTTGGGCTAATTCTAACCCACTGGTGTATGTTCAAAACTTTCTTCTGTAAACTTCCAATGTCCTCGCCCGCAAACATGGATCACCTTGAAAACGGGGTTTCCCCTACAGACCCCAAAAAGTCCCTGAAATCTTTGGTTCTTGGTCCAGAAAGAAACAACCTCTAGCCTAAGGGCCTTCACCTCATTGCTTTTAAATGGCAAATCAAGGAGTCCCGCACACAAGTGGACTCAAGGATTCCGAATAGGATAGCAACATTCATCGGGAAAGTCCCCAAGGTTCCCCACCCACCCCTGAGGCCTGGATAATTTTGCCTAGTGGTTGCTCCTCAAACACGGAACCCTTTTGGGCTATAAGACCTCCCTGCCCATTAATCCCAGTCCCACTTACAGGTGTTTGAAAAAGTGGTATTTTAGTGCCAAGGAAACAGCCCTTGCCTCCACCCCTGAAATTACCATGGAGTTCGACGACCCCCAAAAACCACACCCTTTAACGCACTTTCCAGTTACCAGTAATTAAAAGACTTGCTATTTAGGCCCAATACTTCTGCATGTGGAAATTTTCCCACAATCCTTAGTCGGCAGGATCTTCCCCCATAGCGATTCCCTGATGCACCAAGTCCAACGCCTTTTCTGAGGTCGAATGTCGTTTTTTGCCAAGCAAACCAAACGAACCAAACTCACTTCGCGCTCAAATTCCCTCGAAGCGCCTAGTAATTCCGGTTCTATTTTGGACTTGCCCAGGAAGTAAAATTCCAGACCTTTCCTCCCTGTCTCCCTTTTTGTGCCCTCAGGTAGGTGTTTTGCGGAAATCCCGTTTTTCAGAAGAATGTGTGCCGAAAAAACTTTGCCTTGGTAATGCTGAAACAGTGGTTATGCCACGGGTAAATTGGCTACATGCCTACAATCCCAACGATTCCCCGTTTTTCCCCCCCCTTCTTGAGAGAGGGATGACCCAACGCCCCCTTCACAGGTCCCAGGTGGAATTGGGGTAAAAAACCAGAAACTGGGGCAAGATGGCCCAAAGTTCCCAGGCCCTGTAATGCAAGCCCCGTGCCCCCATAGGTTTTCACCCCCAGCTTTAGCAGTTGTCCAGCAGGGATATCAAATAATGCCTGGCAGCTTTTTCCCACCCCTCTTCAGCTTGGAAATTCGCCATTCCCTAAACCCCCCTCCCGTTTTTTCGGGTAGTAGGGTCCCCTTTTACTGATGGGTGGGTTTCCCAGCAACCGGTTTTTTGTGACCATCGCCCTTGCCATTCCCACGCCTAAACTGTTTTTTGGAAGGGTCCTTTCCTGGTACAAAAGCGTCAAAATATAACTCCAGCCCAACGTTCACAAACCCCAAACCAATGATCGCGATTATCCGTCCCCCCATCCCTTTGAAAATCGGACTGCAGTCAATCTGCCAAAGAGGGGCTTAGAGTTCGCTTTCTCAGGACTTGTATACAGGGGCGGAAAGGTCCGTTTACCAAGAAATGGCCCCCTTCAACCTCCTCACCACGATTCCTGATGAACTGTTTGTTTTTTTTCTTGGTCCCCCTTTTTTCTCCAGCAGTGTTCCCGATCCCCTATTCAACCATGGGAGTGACCATAAGATTGAAAAATTTAGCTTCATTGCGAGCCATGCTAACACCCTTCGTGGCCCCTAAGTCCCCCCCCCTGCAAGGAGATTAGCATTTTCGACCTTGCCCTCCGGGCGTACACATGGACTCCCCTGGCTGCTTTCGAGTGTTCCCGCTTTGAAGAGCTCCCACGAGGCAACTGGGTCCCTGTCCCAAGGTTTTGTTTTTGAGTTTTTTTCTGTTGGAATCGATCAGAGACCTGCTAGGGGTGACCCCCAGCCACACCTCCTCTTTCCCTTTAGTTACCCCCCCCCCCACCCCTGTCCCCCCCAAGAAATGAACAACCTTAGGGTGCCCCAAACTGGAAAGGGAATGGGGGGAGTTTGTTTTTGAAGTGGACACCCAACAGGTAGCCAACAACCAGTTCCTATGACATTATGCCCACCAAGAAAACGTGGGGAACCCTCCGTAACCCCCCTGCAGTTTCTGGTGGGGATTTCCCCTTCATTGGTGTGGCTAACAGAAAATGTGGGGTCCGAATCCTCCTTGTCCCACACTGTAATCTATTGGTCAAGTCCTGTCTTTTATTCCACCAAGTCCCCATTGGATTGCAGGTTGGAGCGCTGGTAAACCAGGGAAGCCCCAGAGAATCCTCATTTTTCTGGTAAAACCTAGCTAGTCCCTGGAGAAGGGAGGCTAATTCCCCTTGCCTGCTGGGATCCAGCCTTCCAAGCCCAATGGGGGCGCCCCCGACAGACATCTCCTAGCCAGCTTTTCGGGTTTCCCCCCCCGCAGCTGGAAATACCACGCATTTGAAGTCGGCCAGCCCAATGCGAAATATCTCGCTGGGGGCAATTGTCTGCCACAGAATGCCAGTTTGGCGTAGAAGCCTCCCCTTTTCACATCAAAGTTTTACATACTCAGTAAGGATCGTATACAGCAATTAGAACCAATGAAGCCCAAAGCCCAATGCCTTTTCAGTTCCTCAATGGTCCAATAATAACGCCCTCATCAACCCGGTGTCCCACCTCGACTCACCACGGGCCTGAAAAAGTGCTGGGAGAATGGCTAGGCTTTACACCCCGTGGATGTGGGGTGACATCGCCTTGTTGGACCTACCAGTGTAAAGGTGTACACCACCCAGGTGGGGCCACTACCAGGTTCCTTTCTCAACCTCCGACGAGGGCAGCCACCTCAAACCTCCCATTATGCTTCCAATTCCCATTATAGCAACGAGTAAACCGCTTCATCCCTGCCCTGCAAGGACCGGAATGGGTTATTTTTCCATGTGGCCCCTACCCAGAAGCTCCGCCCTATGGTTAAGCCCTCAGGTGGTTTCCCACTACTCCCGTGGGGCACGCCACACTTGCCGGCCCCACCCGCCGACGCCTGCCCCCAAATAAAGGGGTTTCGGCCAGGCTTGTGGGGCCCGCCCATCCTTTCCCTGTGGGGTTCCTGAGGGCTTTTGCCCCCAAGCTTTCAATTGTGGCATTGGTGGCCTGCCGGGGCCAAGCGGGAAAACGAATAACTCCCCTCCATTCCAGTCCTGTGACCTGAAATTTTTTTTGCCCTTCCCAGCCGAGAACCCCACAGCCCTCCCTTGCTTGCTTGGGTGGGGACAGGGACAGCAAACCCCCTCCCCACCCGCACAGAATCCTTTTTATTGTTTGCGTTTGCATGGGGTTTTCTCCTGGGGGGGAGGGAAAGACTTGGCAAAGGCCCAACTCCTTCCCAGAGCCGCCCCCATTTTACACCCCAGGGTGGGCTAGGGGTGGCAGGAAGTTTGGTAAAACGAGGGCCAGTTGGTGGTGTTTTCCCCCCCAAAAAAAAAAAAAAACCCCCCCAAGTGGGCCCCATTAAATTTTCCCGCCACCCTCTAAGGGGCCTCCCTGCTTGTTTCTGAGATCCCCCACGTTTAGCCCTGGGCCCACAAGGTCCCATTACCCAATTGGGTGGGCCCCAGAGGAGGCACTTCCAGCATTCTCTTGATGATGTGAGAGGCTTTTTTTTGACCTGGCCAAGGGGAAGACCTTTATGCAAAAGCCTGGTTTCCCTTTTTTTTGTTCTGGGCTAGCCCAGTGGTGGAAGCTGGCAAAGCGAGAATGCAATGCAAAGCCTTACCCTATATAGGCTACCATCCATATATATTATATAAAAAAAAAAAAATAATTGTTAAATAATGTGACGAAATTGAAGAAACAAACCGAAATGACCAGAAAAGAAAGCAACCGATTGGCCCAAAACAATATATAATAATATGAATTAATCTAATATATATCTATATAATATTATTATTTAACAAATGATGGCAAATTATAATATAAATTGTTATATATTCTTACCACACCTATATGTACCAAATATTGTTCCCATGAATATTATGTGGTGTTGGTTGTGTTGTGTGGTGGTGTGGGTTTGGGTGTGGTGGTTTATTTTGTGTGGTGTGGTGGTGTGTCTGTGTGGGCGCGTGGCATGCGTGCATTTTAATATAATATTATAATTATATAAATATATTATATAATTTATTATATATTATATATTATACAATATATATTTACATACACACCCACACCACAACGCACCACAACCACCCACACACACATTATATATAATATTATATATATAATATATATCTAATATATATATATATAATATTATTATATAACATATATAATTTGGGAAACAGAGAGAACAAAGTAAAAGTGGAATAAAATGAAAGAACAAACCGAATAACCCAGAAAAGAAGAACGATGCCCAAAACATAATACAATAGTGAAAACCCGAAGGGAACGGACACCGAACAAACCATAGAAAAGTAAAGGAAAAGAATCTGTGACAGAAAAATTATAAACAAAAACCCTCATAACATTTGGGAAAGACATAGAATTTTTGAAGGAATATTGTAGTAAACATTTGTTTTTTTGTCCAATTTTAAAGAAAAAAACATAAGACCTTCAAAGTATATTTTTTTAACTGTTACTTTTTCATCTCGGGATAGCAATATAATTTTTTGCACATACTTTTTTGTGGTGCATGAAAAGGCATTTTCGTATAGGGCCCCCCACGGTGCCCTCCACTTTTTTAAATGAATAATTCCCCCCCTTGAATATAAAATTTCCGTATATTTGGCCAGCAACTCTGCCAAATTTTTTTGTTTTTCCTTTCCACTCATTTCCCCATTGTGTTTTGCATATTAAGTTTCCTTGGAGTTTTGATTCCCCGAAAGAAACGTTTTTTTTTTCAGATACTCCTTCTCCCGTGGGTCTTTATTACAGCCGCACCCTTTTTTCATCTGGTCCCTTTTTTTTTCCACATTTACGTAATTTCTGATTTTCAAAAGTTTTTCTTGAAAAGAAAATCATTAAATAAACGTAAATGTGAAAAAGGACCAGAATGAAAAAGGTTGCGGCCTGTAATAAGGAACCACGAGAAGATGGATTTTTTTTCTGAAAAAAAAACCGTTTTTTAAATTCGGGAACTCCAATCAAGGAAATTAATATGCAACACAATGGAATGATGAAGGAAAAAAAATTGCAGAGGTTTGCCGCAAAATATAACGAATTATATTTTCAAAGGCATTGGTTATTTCATTTAAAAGTGGAGCTCCACCGTGGGCCCCTATACGAAAATGCCTTTTCATGCACAAAAATTTTATGTTCCCATATATGCTATAAACCGAGATGAAGAGTACCCGTAAAAAAATATTTACTGAGTTCCCTTATGTTTTTTTTTTTTCTTAATGTGGAACTAATTTCTACCTTACCATCTCCTTCATCCTATGGTCTCCCAAAAAATGTTTTATTTGGAGTTTTTTTGGTTTTTATATTTTTTTTCCTTTGTCCCCAACCGCCCATTCCTGTTTCCTTTACTTCTTAATGGTTTGGTTTCGGTGTCCTTCCCTCGTTTCATATTTTTCATAAATGTTTTTTTTGGCATCGTGTCTTCCTTTCTGTTTTTAATTCCCGTTTTGTTTTTTTCTCATTTTAATTCAACTTTATTTGTCTCCTCTTTTCCCAATTTCATAATCTGGTGGTTGTGGTGTGGTGTGGGTGGTGTGTGGTTTGGTGGGTGGTGTAAAATTGTAAAATATATATGTTATATATTATATATAATATATATATATTATTATAGATATTATATAAATTGGCCAATCGGCCATGCAACCGCACACCAGACACCAACACACAACCCCACACCACACAAACACACACACACACACACCAACAACCACACACACACTATAATATTATATATATATATTATATATAATATATAATATATCTATATATATATAATATCCCATGGACATTATTGTTTAGATATTGTGTGGGGTACCCTATTATACATATATATAATATTTTGCACCATATTGTGTAATAATTATATATATATATAATATATATTATATATAATTAATATAGATTAATATGTTGTTTTTTGGCATTCGTTTCTTGTTCTTTCTTGTTTCAATCGTTTTGTTTCTTCATTTCTTCACATTTATTTTTACCATATATTAATATAAATATAATGGGTTAATGGTAGCCCTATATAGTGTTTTTAAGTGCTTGGCATGCCTTCCCCCCCTCGCTTGCCCAGCTTTCCACCACTGGCCTTTAGCCCAGTACAAAAAGGGGACAGCTTTTTTTGCATAAGTCCCTCCCCCTCCCAGGGTCAAAAGCCTCCTCCATCATCAAGAAAATTTCCTGGCAGTGGGGCCTTCCCTCGTGCCAACCATGGGTAAACCTGGGCCCAACCCTTTGTTGGCCAGGCTAACCCTTGGGGGATCCTCAGAACAGCATATGCCCTAAGAGTGCGGAATTTATGGCCCCTGGGGGTGTTGGGGAACACCCACTGGGCCTCTGGTACCAAAAACCTCCTGCCCCCCCTAGCCCACCCGGGGTTTAATGGGGGCGGCTTCCTTGGAGAAGTTGGGGGCCCCCTGCCCGTCCCTTTCCCCCTCCCCCCCAGAAAAGAACCCCACTGGGCAAACCAGCAACATATTAAAAATGGGATATGGCCTGGGGTTGGAGGGGTGCTGTCCTTCCCCACCCCAGCCACCAGGAGGCCTTTGTTTTTGGGGTTCCCCCGCTTGGGAGGGGCAAATATCAGGGGCACAGGAACTGGGAAATGAGAGTTTTTTTATGTTCCGTTCCGCTTTGTGCCCCCGGGCAGGCCACCAATGCACCATGAAGCGTGTGGGGGCAAGCCCCTCCAGAAAACCCCACAGGAAAGATGGGCGGCCCCACAACGCTTCCGACCCCTGTAAATTTTGGTGCACGTCCGCCGTGGGGCGGGCCATGGGTGGCGTGCCAACGGAGTGGGACACCCTGAGGCTTTAACCATAAGGCCGAGCTTTTTTCTGGGTAAGGCACATGAAAAACACCCGTGTACCCTTGCAGCCAAGGATTGGTCGGTTACCTCCTGCCTATCCCATGGGAAATTTGAAAAGCAACCCTGGGAGTTTGTGAGGTTGGGCTGCCCTCTTTCCGGAGGTTGAGAGAAACCCTGGTTTAGTGTGCCACCTGGGTGGGTAACACCTACTACTGGTTCAGGCCCACAGCCGATTGGGTCAACCACCCCTCCCCCCAAGGG
The DNA here is from genome assembly GCF_015228065.2 of Penaeus monodon. Lineage (NCBI taxonomy): Eukaryota > Metazoa > Arthropoda > Malacostraca > Decapoda > Penaeidae > Penaeus > Penaeus monodon. The sequence goes on along the minus strand of NW_023657526.1, from coordinate 11,602 downwards.
TGTAGCCATAGCCATCCTTTCCAGCAATTTTCAGCCCCTTGGTAGTCGAGGTGGACACCCCGTTTGAATGAAGCGTATTCTGGCAAAATTGAGACTGAAGGCATGCCCCTTTTTTGGGTTCAGTTTTCTAATTGCCCTGTATACGCCTCCCTACTTATGTATGGGGTTAAAAAACCCCTTGATGTGGAAAAAAGAGGCCGTTTCTACGCCAAAAACCCTGGGGCCCAAATCTGTGGGCAGACAATTCACCCCCAGCCGTAGAAGATATTCGCATTGTGCTGGCCGACGTCCAATGCGGTAATCCCCAACCTTGCCGACCCCGGCTTGGTTTATGAGATTTTTCTGTCTGCCCCCATGGCTTTTTTTTGGGGGGAAGCTGAAATCCCCCAGCAGCCAAGAATAAGGCCCTCCTTCTCAGGACTTAGCTAGGTACCGAAAAATTGAACTGGAAAGCTCTGGGGCTCCCTGGTAACCAGAGCTCCAACCTGCAATCACTGGCTTGATAACAGCGATACCGAATACATGTGGGCCCCCAAGGGGGATCGACCAATTTCTTTGTTTAGCAAACACAATTGGAAGGAATCACCAAGACACTGCAGGGTTTACCGGCGTTTCCCAAGTTTTCTGTGGCCATTAATCCCAATAGAACTGGTTTTTGGGGGCCTACCCTGTGGGTCCACTTTCCAAAACTCCCCTCCCCCAGTGGCACCCTAATGTTGTTTTTGTTTTTCATCTGGAAGACTAAGGGAATAGGGAAAGTTGTGCCTGTGGGTTCCCACCATAGCAGTCCCCCCCTCCTGATCGATTTCCAGAACTCACAACCTGAACCAGAACCATTTTTTTGCTCTGTGGGGAGCCCTCTCAAGCGTGTAACACCCTCGAAGGCCCAGCCATGAGTCCCCCATTGGGGTGTAAAACGCCCGAGGCAAGGCAAATTCTATCTCCCTTGAGACATTAGAGGCCACTGAAAGTGTGTACAATGGCCTCGACTGAATGCTTAATTCAAAAAGTCCCCCTTAGTTTCCCACACTCCAATGTTGGGGGCAATAGGGCTGCGGACCTGCCTTTGGAAGGGGAAAAATGACCAGTTTTTTTTTCATCAGGGAAATCTTGGTTTTTGAGAGGTTTTTGAAAGGGCCATTTCTTGGTAAAACGAACCGTATCGCCCCCTGCCTCCCAAAGTCCCCCTGATAAAAGCTGGACTCTTAAGCCCTCCTTTTTGGCAGGAATGACCTGGCAGTTCCGATCAATGGATGGACGGATTCATCTCCAAGAAATCATTGTTGGGGGTTTGTGGGACGTTTGGCTTGAGTATTTTTGACAGCTATTTTGTACCAGGAAGACCCCTCCAACAGTTAGCTTGGGATTGCAAACGATGTCCACAAAAACCCTTGTGGCTGGGGCCCCCCATCAGTAAGAACCCCCCTCCCTAACCTAACGGAAGGTTTAGATGGCGATTTTTTCCAAGCTGGAAGAGTGGAAAGCCTGCAAGCATATGTGGATTATCCCCTGCCTGCACTGCTAAAAGGCGGGGGTTGAACGATTTGGGCACACGGGGCCCCCCCTTTGCATACAGTTCACCCCCCTAACCTGCCATCTGCAGTCCTTGGTAACCATTTCCCCCTAACCTGCTGAGGGCGTGTCCCACCCCCCTCCCCTCCTCTTAAAAGGGGAAAAAAACGGGAAATTCGTTTTTGGGATTGTAGCATTAACCGTGGCATACACTGTTTTCAGCATACCCAAGTCAAAGTTTTTTCCGCCCACCATTCTTCTGGAAACCGGATCCGCAAACCACCTACCCTGAAGGCCAATCAGAGACCAAGGACAGTTGCTGGATTTTTTACTTACCTGGCAATGTCCCCAAAAAATAGACCGAATACTAGCGCCTTTGCGAGTTAAATTTTGGTGGGAGCCGCCGTAAGTGGATTTGGGTCCCGTGGTTTGGCCTTGCACATACCCTCGACCTCCCCAGAAAAGGGGGGGGGGGGGGGCCCCACGTTTTGACGTTTGTGCATCAGGAATCGCTATGCGAAGAGCCTGAAGACTCATGAATAGAATTCCCACAATGCAGATTTATTGGCCTAATAGCAAAGTCACCCCTTTTTTATACTGGGTAACTGGAAAAGTGCTGTTAAAGTGGTGGGTTGGGGGGCCTGGTCCGAACTTCCTGTTTTTAATTCAGGGGGTGGCTGGCAAGGCCCCTGGTTTCCCTTGCACTAACACTTTTTTTCCCAACACCGGTAAATGGACTGGGATAATGGGCCAGAAGCTCTAGCCCAAACAAGTCCATGTAAAGAGGCAACACTAGGCAAATATCAAGGGGCCTCCAGAACCTTGACTTTTTCCCTATGGATTGGTTGCTAACCTATCTGAAATCCCTTGGAAGTCCCCACTTGTTTGGGGCCGACTCTCTTTGGATGCCATTTAGCATGAGGTAAGCCCTTTAGGCCCTGAGGGTTCTTCTGGACCCCAAGAACCAAATTTCAGGAACTTTTTGGTGGTTCCTTTTAGGGGAACCCGTTCAAGTTGTCCTGTGTTGCGCGAGGGAAACATTGAGTTTTTTTTTACAGAGAGTTTGTTTTTACCATACCATCGGGTAACTAGTCCCCAATTCTCTGGGCCTTGTTTCCAGACCAGTGAAGTCAAATAGACCAGATTGGGTCCCCCTGGCAACAGAAGCCCCTGACCCCCGATCAAAAAAAGAGCAATTTGGAGATGTCGGTACCTATTGCCGAGGACAAAGCCTTGCAATGTTACCTTTCAGGCCCCTTTGGATACTGCCAGTGTTTTGGGTTCCTGTGGAAGCCAAACTGGAATCTATCCCAGTGTCTTGGAGTCTTTGTCCTTTGGAAATGCCTTTTTTGTACAGTCCCCTTCACCGGATCATGGGGGTCTGTGGAAGACCCACCCCGTTTTGGTCCATCCGACCGTTTACACACCGTGAAATACTGCAAAAAATAGGAACCTGTTTTACTGGCATATTCCTTGGGGGATCGCCAACCTTGAAGGACTATATGGGGGAACACCTAAGCGTCGTTTTTTTTTTCCCCCTTTTGGGATGCCCCCTGCCCCCCATCCGGTTTTGTCTCTTTGTGCGAGACCAACCCCTGGGTTGGGGAGGAGGCCTGTGGGGACGACCCCCAAGAGGTCCATGGCCTTGAGACCTTTTTGCGAGAAATTAGAAGATGGGCCCCGGGGGCTTGGCTGGAGAACTCGCCCCCTCCGAGGGATCCTCCGTTCTGGAAGTGAAGGGTGGAATTGCAGCAGCGCCCCCCGTCCGCGTTTAGCCTCCTTGGAAATAAATGAATATATATAAAAATTGGGGGAAAGAGGAGACCAAATTAAAGTGAAGAAATAAGAACACACGGAATGGAAAAAGGAAAAAGACGATGAATAAAAAAAAAAGATAATAATACAATATTTATTATATATATATATATATATATTATATATATGTATAATATATGGATACATTAAATACCATATGTTCCCATGGAAATACTATAGTATAATACCTACACACACACAATGTTGTGTGGGGTTGGTTTGGGGTTGTGTGGGTGGTATGTTGGTGGGGTTAGATAAAAACACACAACAACTCCACACACACGCCACACACACCACACACACACAACACACACAACACACACACACATATATACTATTTATCTTTATACATATTATATATATAATATATTATATAGATTATATAATATATATATATGTTGTAATAGAAACCACACACACCACACCCACCCACACCATCACCCACCCACCACACACACACACAAACCAAAAAAACCAAAACACACACACAACACACACACCCACACACGACCAAACACACACACACCAACACAACCCCCTTACATATATATATATTATAGTATTATATATATAATAATAGGAATGAGATAAGTATAGAACCACATACACACACACATATTTGGGGTGTGTGGTGATTTGTTTTGGTCATCAGTAACGATCTAAGTCTAGTTATCTGAATAGAAACGTGTCATTCGCTATGACGTTTTTTTTTTTCGTCACCCACCCACAACCTATGTTTTCATGGCAAAAACTGAAGTTGAAATGGGAAAGTAATAAGTTAAATTACAAATAACAAGACAATACTTCACTTGTTCGGGAAAATATCTTCTTTGCCATGCAGGTATATACAGATTTATCCGTTCCTTTTTTTCCCGAGGCCATTTTTTTTTAGATTCCCCAGGTTAACAACACGTGACTTTTTGCGGGGGTCCGAGGGGTGGTCCCCCCCCCACGCCGGCAAGGATGAGAAAAGGGCCTTGGGTTACTTCTTTGGGCGACGGACACTAAGTTTGCATCCACGAGCCTTTTAAATTCGCTCATCCAATTTTGAGATTATTAATCCGACCATCCTTCCCAGAAGACGCCCCCTGTTGTTCCCCCAAGCAAGTCTCTCTCCAGAGGTCCAGCCGCCCGGCCCTCCCCAACTTGGATCCCCGCCGGAACTGGGGAGCGTCAAGCCCCTCACTGGGCGCAGCCGTGGGATGGGGTGGGGTTTTGGCCCTAAGGATTGGGGATTTTTTAGGTCCGCTGAGAGGACTTTTTTGTTTTGGCTTGCAACAGCCAAGGACCTTTAATACATACAAAATTCCTATTTTTTTAGTTACGAACAGGGAACAGATTTATAAAAGTCCTTACTGTATATCTTTGTCTAATTGTTTTCCTTTGGCAAAAAAAATAAATACTGCAAAGAATCAACGAATAAGTTATATCGAAAAGGGTTTTGGGACATCTTTTGTACTTTCCACGACCTTGGAAAAGCATTCCATGAAGGTCCCATTTTTGCGGGCCTCGCCAGTTTGAAAAAATACAGATTCAAAACCAAGATAACACTGAGATTAAAAAATGTAATGGTAGGAACGGCTCCGGCGAAAGAGAAAACGTTAACGTCAAAGCCACGATAAAAAGTTCATATTTAATGTTTTTTTAATAGTTAACGAAATCCCCGACTGCCGGCAACCAGTCGCCTTATTGGTCCCTTGAGTTTTTTTTACTAAACGCATTTTCATATTAACAGCAACCCACATTTTTTAAGAATTTTACCAGAGTGAGATCAAATATAAGTCCCCTTAAATAACTATAAATTTTACTGAATCCACCGAGGGTGTTCGTAAAAATAAAAGTTTTGAGATTTACTTTTAGGTTTTTCGTTAGTCCGCCCCGAAAAACCACTGTTGGGGGGCCCTGTTCCCCGAAGTGGACTCCTAAAGAAAAACGAGTTAAAATGACCCGCGCCTTCCTAAAGAAATGAGAGGACAGAACTGGGGTTGTGTAAGAAGGAGAAATTTAAGTGACTTCCTTTTATTGGCACTGAGTTTCTCTTTCCCATTATTTAATTGTTAAGACCTAAAAAAAAGAATAACATGCAACTTAATTTTTCGGACAGTGGGGGAACAAAATTAGTGTGCTTGCCTGGACGCAAGGTGCCTGGGGAAAATTTTAAGTGCCCTGAAATTGGGTGGATCTTCCCTCCTTTTGAATTTAATGATTTTTTTTTTTTACGGAAATATATACATTTTTTTTCTCCTTCCCCCTTCACTGTTAACTTTGCAACAAATTTACCTTAGTCATTAACAAGCTTTTAAAATTGAAGTTTTCTTTATAAGTTTAAAAAAGACTGTCACAATTTTTTGTGGGTTTTTTGGCCCCCTTTTCCAGTAACCCATTCATCCATTGAAAGTGGTTTAATCCAAAATGCCTTCCCTGGTGATAAAAAAAAAAATGTAATTTTTCACATTGTGGTGGGAAAATTGTTTCCGATTTTAGTTCTTTTAAAAAGTACTGCCCCTTTGCTCTTTTTTTAATAGGCAAAGAAAGAAGCTGGTTTTTTTTTCCCAACAGGTGTCCCTGGTAATAATTTTAAAAAATAATCCAGTTTTACAGAAACATTTTTCAGATAAACTAAGACCCAAACTAATATGCCTGTATAAAAATAACTTACTATATTACCCTCTTGCTACACAAAATATGGCAAATTGATGCCAGTGGTCCACCGGCAAAAAAAAAAAAAAATTCCCATACCGGGTGGATCCTTAATAAGAGCCCTAAAAGTTCAATGTTGGTAAGAAGTCAGAGGTTTTTTTAAAATTCCTTAAGTTGAAACGAAAATCTTGTCCACCTTTTTTGGAACCATATTCAATAATTTAGGTAATTGTTTTTCTCAATTCCCAAGTGATTTGGGCCCCTTTTACAGTTGAAAGAGAATTTTTTACTCTAAATTTTTGCCAAACGCCCGTTTTTTTTTTTTTTTTTTATTAGATTATTTACTCCCCGTTCACGCTGCTTGCACAAAGAGGCAAATTTGGGCATCATTCAAAATCCGGTGGGTGAGATAATGGCAAAACTCCTTCGCCCTGGCTTTGTTGGCTTGAACTGGTTGGACCATGCCTTTGGGTCTAACTACTTGAAAAGGGTTTGGGGGCCCTGCCAATGCTGTCCCGGATTCCCCTCTGTGGAATGGGTTACAGCGGAAATTCTCTCCTCTTGACACCCACACCCCACACACACACACCCACCACCACCACACCACAACACAACCACAACACACACACACACACACACACACACAGATTAGTAATAATACATATGTGTGTAATATTATAATTTGTGTGGGTGTGGTGTTTTTTCTCTTTAACATTATGTGTGGTTGTGGGTTCGGTGGTGTGGTTGGTTGTGGGTGGTGTGGTGTGGTGGAAGTGTGTTGGGTGTTGTACACAAACACACACCCATATATTTATATTAATTTTAATGGGTTTGTGTGGTGAGTTGTGGGTTGGCTTGTAAAAAAAGTGTGTGGGTCTTAATTATTATATATATAATATTAGTATAGATATATATATAATAAATAATATAAGATATAATTGATAAAAAATATATATATATATCTATATTATTACATATATCTATATATGTTAATTTACCCACACACACACCACATAATGTGTGTTTTTTTTCCTATGATTTAATATATATTTATATTCTATAATTAATATATATATATAATATAATTATATATATTATTACATATTGTGGTTTCCTATGAAATTATATATATATATATTATATTATATATAATTATATTATATATATCATTATTAATTCACACATATTTGTGTTTTTTTTTTTTTTTCTATGATTTATATATTAATATAAATATAAGATATATATATCACCATAATCTTCATCTATATAATCATTTCTTCTTATGCTCTGTGTGTGGTGTTGGGTGGGTGTGTTTTGTGTGGTGGTTGTAAATTATTTATATATATAAATGATAAATCATCTATATATAGTATATCCCATAATATGTTTAATGTTTTATGTTATCCATATAACATAAAACCCACACACACCCCATATGGGCCCAGGTGTGTGGTTTTCTATGATTAATATCTTGTATATATATATTATATATCTTATATATATATATAATGGTTTTATATATATATTCTCCACTATTAGTATATATTATATAAGATACTGTATCTTATATAATTAAATATAATATTATTATGATAATATATTATATACAGAGAACACCCACACACAGACACACACACACACACACACCCCACAACACACCGACACACCCACAACATACACACCCCCACAACACACATATAAAATTATTATATATATGGAATTATGTTGTGGGGTGGTGGGGTGTGTGTGCCTTGGTGGGTGTGTTTGGGTTTTTTTTTTTTGTTGTACATATATATATATATCTAATGTATATAATGATATATATATATATATATATCCCCCATAACACACCAACACATTATGTTGGGGGTTTGTTTTTTTCTATGAATTTATGATTTATATATATAAATATATATATTTTAGAGAATATATAATAACATATAGAATTATCTTTTATACACACAAATGTGTGGTTTTTTTTTTTCTAAATGAAATTATATAATATATATAATATATAATAAGATACTATTAATACATATATATTAACCACATATATTGTGTGGGGTTTCCCCATGAATTCCTATATATCAATAATTTTATATATATCTTATATAATTATATATAAATTCATATATTAATATATATATATATAATATATCATATTATTTATGGTATGTATAAAAGTTAAATAGAAAAAAACAAATTCTATTATACATAGAAACACAACACACTCACCATTGTGCAAACACAACACACACACCCACCACCACACACACAACACACACACATAATATATCTTATACTATATATATATTATATAAATTATTATATACCACATGGCAATTGCATAAATACATAAAACATACATAGATTACCATACATACATACATACCTCCTAACATATACATCTACATATTACCCTGGTATATGTTTATATTGTTAATATTGCCCCCCTGTCCCTAATAGGCACCCCCATGCTTACCTCTGATCTTTTTGAATACATTGAAAGGTGGGTTTTAGAGGAAAATGTACTTTTTTAAACAGAAACCGCTTGTTTTTTTTCCATCTTTTATGTGGACCCTGACATGAATGAATTTTTAAAACAATTCTATATGGCCCGACTTTTTTAGCCTAAGATGGAATTAAGAAAAAAATAATTTGGACAAATAATAGCATAAAGCCTACACGAAATTAACAGAAAAACCACTCTTTCTCTGTTTTTGAAATTTAATAATAACTTAAACAGACCAGACCATTCATTATTCACTTCCGTGTTCCCATCCCCGTGGGGTCCTGTTTTTGCCTGGAACCCATGAAACTTATTCACGATTGCGTGTTAAATATAAAGAAAAACAAAGCGACCCACCAGTTTAATAAAAACTTTTCGCGCAATTTCAAACCACTAAAAACCCCTCAATCTTTTCCTGCGAGCCTTATCCCTTGTCCTAAAAGAAAAGTAAACTCCACCTATCAAATATTTTCACTGACAGATAATGTAAAACGACCAAGTAACTAATCCCTTCGAAGTTGTAAATTTTTAAAGCTGCAATTGATGCACTTGGGCTTCCTACGTAACCAACGAAACCGTCCCCCAGAAAACGTCCCCTCCCTTGCTCCATTGGAATTAATGGACGAAACCCTTAGGAGCCATAGCGATTTAGACAATTCCCCCAGCCTTTTAAAAGTAACAAGAAATGAGGCCCGCCCTGCAGGTAAAGAATTTATAAAGTCAAAAAAGAAAATGGTCAAAATCCTAATTTCCCAACGTGGCAAAAAAGAAATTATTCAGAAATTAAATTCCACAGAATAATAAGGACACCTCCCCCTATAAAACTGGAAAATTGGTGTTTAAAACGCAGTGCCCTTCACCAAAAAGCAACCTTCAAATTAATGATTGCATAAGGCCCCAATAAAAAGAACGCCCAATTTTTTTAATGAACTGTTTTTTTCCCAAAAATTGGAAAACTAAACTTAATGAAAGGCAAACAATTGCTCCAAGGTTAACAACAAAACTAGATTTTCGGGCCAAGGCCTTACAACCTAATTTTTTTCAGACCCCACAACCAGTGAACATAGAAAACCATTCATCTTTATAAATAAACATCTTCCGCGAAACAAATGCCCCCTGTTTAGGAAGCAGACGGCATTGCCTTTTTGCGCTTTTGTTATCAGAGAAATATCCCCTACCTGGCAAACTGGGTAACAATTATCTGCGGTCCAATAATTTAACACTTCTCCTTGTTTTTACCTGGTGGCCCCCTTTTTTTCCGTTTTCGCTTTTTTGGAAACATGGTTATAGTAAAAACACCCATTTTTCCAATCGGGGAATAAGACGATGTCATCAGTTTAGCGCCCCCTTTATTTACTATACTCCCCTTATCTTTATCAAAATTCGTGAAAAAATTTGTAAGCAAATCAACTGACGAGTTTTTCCTGGAAGGCCAATGGACCTTATTAAATCTAAAACACAAACATGGTTTTTTTTAAGGGGAAATAGGTTTTATCTACACCTGAAACCAGCTTTTTTAATTGGCAAATTAATTGATGGATTTTATATAAACTTAAAGAACAAAAAATCAGGTTTAAAATTTGCGTCCACTTATGCCCCGGACCCCCCTCTCTAAGGCCCTTTTTTGATAGTGGTTTTCCCACCCCATGATCTTCCCTCCCTTAACAAATTTAGTAAATCACCAATTTGAATACCTTTGGTTTTTAAAAGTTATTTGGATCACAAACCCAATAGGGGTAAGATCATTAATGAAATATGTCATCAAAACACCCGTTACCTTTTTGTTGGTTCCTCAAAGGCTCTTTATTTTAAAGGTCCGATCCCTACTTTACATTTTTTCATAATTTGAATTTTTATCAACCAAAACAATAGCCATAACTGGTCCACTTTTTAGGTGCAGTACGGCCCACGAATAATTTCACATTTTTCCTTCATGTTGAACCTCAGTAAAACAACCTAAACCACGTTTTAAATAAGGAAAACCCTCCACATACCTCTTACACAAGCAAAAATTATAATTTTGCAACCCACAAATGGCCTTAAACCTAAACCCACATAAAACTCAATGGTAATTCCCTTAGGTAAGTCGCAGAACATAAGCTAGAATTCACCCCCAATGAACACACTCCTAAGAAATTTTGAAGGCCCTTTGCCATTCTTATCACAACGAGCACTTCAGTGAATAAATCTAGGGAGTCCAGCTTCGAAACGCTTCATGGACATTGTTTTGAGCCCACACATTGACAAAAAAATACACAGAAGGTAGTGGGTACCCTGATATATCTTCATCACAAAGAAAATCCAAAATGCTACTGAAAACCTAGAATCATGGGGGTTTTGTGGCAAACTCCTAAGCTCTAAACGCCCCTAATTTAAACCTTATTGTTTTTCAACATTTGGGGATTCGCCCTACAAGAACCCAGATGCAAAAAAGTGCAAAAAAAATTACAAAAACTTTGTGCCATTGGCCATAAGTAGCACTTAGGTAATATCCCAGTAAAAACCGATCAACCTCACCCCACTATAAAAACAAATGAAATGGTTAAAAAGTTCAATGTCTTAAATTGCAGCTTATGAACACATGTGGGGTAAATTCCTTTTACAAAAATCATTCCAATGGAAATTATCCAAAATGTTTTTTTAAATGCCTCCCTACAAACCGTTAAGGGAAAAACACATCAGGTGTTTCATTTCACCCCCCCCGTCAAGTAAATTTCCTTTTTTGTTAAGAGATCCGAATACCTTATACAAGGGGCCCACGTCCCCAAATGGAAATACGTGGGAAAACCCAGATATGGGAACCATGATTACCAGATAATATAAGGAAGACATTTAACAGCCGGTTTTCGTTAATTTAAAAACGAAAATTAAAAGACACCTTCTTAAATACCGCAGATGTAACATATTAATGTTTAACTTTTTATGGTCAGAAATAACCATTGTATTTAAATGGAATAAAAGTTGGGTTTTTGACTTTGACTTTTTTTTTGGATTATACATCTATATATGTCCTTATAATATTTATAACACACCGGGGTGGCGGCCCCCCCCGATGAAAACCGAAAAAAAAAGGCCAACTATCCCTTGCAATCGGTAAGAAAATTACAACCCCGGCAAACACCTGCA
>NW_023657525.1:0-27446 GCF_015228065.2 Penaeus monodon | reverse complement strand
CTTATAATCAATATTATAAAAAAGATGATATGATAAAAATAAATATCGGACAAATTAAGGTATAAGAAAAACATTCCAAAAGTCGAAAAAGCGGCAAAATCTAGCGAAATATAGCCTTTGAGAGTATACTCAAAAGACGTTTTTTCGATTTCTTTGGTGATTTCGGCAATTATTAGGGTAATAATGATAATAATTACCAGAATTGTATTAATCATAACAATAATGATGATAAAAGTGAGAATAAAGAGAATTTTGATAACATTTGAATATTATTAAAATTATTATTATTATATATTATTATTATTATTATTATTATTATTATTATTATTATTATTATATTATTATTATATTATTATCTTACTAATTATTAGTATCATTGCCAAAAAATCTATTATATCTGTAATAATAACAATAATAATAATAAGTATAAGTATAATAATAGTAATTTCCTAATAATTAAAAAAAGTATAGAAAACATTCCAAAAGTGACAGCGGAATAGAATAGCCTTGTGTAGTAACCCAATGCGTTGTTTCATTTGGATTCGCATTTAGGGAATAAATACAAATATAAAATAATGATGAAAAGTAGATAAGATTACAATTAATATATTATATATTATATTATTATTTTATATTATTTATATTATATATATATATAATATTTATCATTGCCAAAAATCTATTATATCTGTAATAATAACAATAATATAAAAAGTATAAGTAAAATAATAATATGCTTGGTTATAATATTGTTATTAGTATTTTTTATTTTTTATTTTAAATCATTATTTTTAAATTTGTACTGGTAGTAAAATTTGGGCAAAAAAAATTATTAAACATTAAAAAATTTAAGTTCGTACAATTTAAATAATGATAAAAATAATTTTATAAAATCGTTATTATTTTAATTATAATTGTTATTACTATTTTTAAATTGTTGTGGTTATTAGTTTATTGCAAAATAATACTATAACTCAAAAATTTTGCAATATAATGATAACAATTGCAATAATGATAAATAAAAATTTAAATAATGTTTATAATGAGATAAATAATGATGAAAATGATGATAAATAGAAAAATAATAATGATACCCGAAAAATAAAGTTTATAAAAAAGGGAATTGTGTCCATATTAATAAAAAAAAAGGTAAAAGAAAAACTTCCCAAAAATTTTGAAAAAGGGGCAAAATCTAGCGAAATTTTAGCCTTTTGAAAGTATACCCCAAAGACTTTTTTTTCGATTTTTTTGGTGATTTCGGAAATTATTAGGGTAAAAAATTATAATAATTCCAAATTTTGAAATTAATCTAACAATAATGTTTGAAAAAGTGAGAATAAAAAAAAATTTTGTTTAACTTTGAATTTTTTAATAAAATTATTATTTTTTTTTATTATTATTATTATTTTTATTATTATTATTATTATTTTTTAAATTATTATTATTATTATTATTTTTCTTTATTAAATTATTATTATTGCCAAAAAATTTTATTATTCTGAAATAAAACAAAAATAATAATAAGTATAATAAAATTTTAAATAAAAAAAAAAAAAATGCTAGGGGGTTTAATATTGTTTTTGTATTTTTTTGTTATTTTTTCATTATTATTTTTTTGTACTGGAAAGTAAAAAATTGCAAAAATAATTTTAAAACAGTAAAAAATTACAGTAAAAAACGATACAAATTTAAAGAAAATTGATTTAAAAAATTATTAAAAAATCGTTATTATTTTTTATTTTTTATTGTTATTACTATTATTTTTGGTTGTGGTTATTATATTTTGAAAAATTAAACTAAAACTCCAATAATTGTTTTTAATAATGAAACAATTGCAAAAATGGGGATAATAATTGCAATAATGTTTGAAAATTTATGATGATAAATGTTTGGATAAAAGATGATGATAACAAATTTTTGGATGATAATCATGATAATATGATAAAAATAATAACGGGAAAATTTTTCCTATATAATATAAAAAAGGGTATAAGAAAAACTTCCCAAAAGTCAAAAAGGGGCAAAATCTAGCAAAAATATAGCCTTTTGAAAGTATACCCCCAAATGAGTTTTTTCGTTTTTCCTTTGGTAAATTTTCGGAAATTTTATTAGGGAAATAATGATAAAAAAATTCCCCCAAAATTGAAAATTAATCTAACAAAAAATGATATAAAGTGAGAATAAAGAAAATTTTGATAACTTTTGGGAAATTTTAAAATTAAAATTTTATTTTTTTTTATTATTTTTTTATTATTATTTTATTATTATTTTTAAATTTTATTATTATTATTATTAATTATTATTTTTATTATTATTTTAACATTATTTAATTATTAGTATCATTCCCAAAAAAACCCTATTATATCTGAAATAAAAACAAAAATAAAATAAGTATAAGTATAATAAAATAATGCTAGTGTTAAAATATTTTTATTAGTATTTATTGTTTATTATTATCATTATTATTTTTTTTGTACTGGTAGTATAATTGCAAAAATAATTTTTATACAGTAAAAATTAAAAGTAATAACGAACAAATTTAAAAATATGAAAAAAAATTTTTAAATAAAATCGTTATTATTTTTTTTATTATTTTTAAATTACTTTATTATTGTTGGGGTTATTAAAAATTAGGGGCAAAAATATAAAACTATAACCCAATAATTGCAATAATAATGATAAATTGCAATAATGCAAATTAAAATAAATTGATAATGATGAAAATGATGATGAAAGAAATTGATAATAATTGATAATGAGGGAATAAAAACGGTTTATTAAAAAAAATTAAAAAAATTAAAATAAAAACCAAATTGGAAATTAATTTAAATAATAACCAAAAATTTTTTTTTGGTGTTTCCAATTTTTAATAATATAAAAAAGGTTTTAAAAAAAAATTTAAAAAGTGAAAAAGGGGGCGGCAAAATCAAAAGAACGGAAAATAAAAACCTTTTTTTGAGTTAAAATTTTTCCAAAATGAATTTTTTTTTTTAATTTTCTTTTTAATTTTTGGGATTTTTGGAAAAATTTTTTAAAAGGTTAAAAATGCTTTTAAATAAAAAAACCAAATTTTTTTATTAATTTTTTTAACTTTTAATTTTTGGGGGAAAAATTTAAAAAAAATTTTAAAAATTTTGGGGGGAAAAATATTAAAATTTTTAAAAAATTTTTTTAATTAAAAATTATTATTAATTATTTTTATTGATTATTATTTTTAAGTTGAAAATTATTTTTAACTAATTTTTTTAAAATTTTTAAAATATATGAAAAAATTTTAAATTATATTTAAAAAATAAGAAAAAATTTAAAAGTAAAAACCAAATCTAGGGAAATTGTTTTTAGAGTTTTAAAAAGGGGTTTTTTTCATTTTTTTATTTGGTTATTTGGGGTTAATAATGAAATTTAAATTTAACGGTAAAAATTTAAAACTAATAAGATACAATTTTAAGAAAAAAGGTTTTAAAAATTTTAATTTTTTAAAATTAAATTTTTTTATTTTTTATTTTTTTTTTTTTATTTTTTTATTTTTTTTTAAATTTTTATTATTTTGAAAAAACTTTTATATTTTAATAATCCAAAAATTTGAAATAAATAATAATAAAATTGGGAAAAATTTTGTTTTTATTTTAATTGAATTTTTATTTTAAATTTTTGAGGGAAAATTTAAAATAAAAAATCATTATTTTTAAATAACTTTAATAATAGAAAATTAGGGGTAATTAAAAAATTTTAATAAAAGAATTTTTTATTTTTATTTTTTTAAAAAAGGGTTTTTAATTTTAAAAACCTTCCCAAAATTGAAAAAAAGGCGGCGGAAAAATTTCAAAAAGAGGAAATATAGTTTTGAAAAGTAAAATAAATAAAACGTTTTTGATTTTTTTTTGGGGTGATTTCGGAATTTGTTTTAAAAATTAAAAAAGGATAAAAAACCCCCCAAAAGATTGAAAAACCCAAAAATTAAAAATAAAGTTTGAGAATAAAAATAGTTTTTTTTTTTGGAAAAATTTCCCAATTTATTATTAAAATTATATTTTTAAAAATTTAATTTCAAAAATTTTTAAAAATTAAAAAAAAAAATTTTATCTTTTAATTATTTTAAAAATTATTATTTTTATTATTATTATTTTTAAATTAATTATTATTATTATTATTTTTTTTTTTATTATTATTATTATTATTACATTACTTAAATTGAAATCATTGCCAAAAATCTATTTTTCTGTAAAAAAACCCAATTTTAAATAAAAAAGAAATAATTATAAAAATAATAATCCCTAGTGGTTAAAATTTTTGTTATTGTAATTATTGTTTATTTAATCTTTTATTATTATTTTACTGGTAGTAAAAATTGAAAAAAAAATAATTTTTTATAACATTAAATTCAAGTAATCGTCTAATTAAGAAAAGATATAAAAAATTTATTAAAAAATTTCCTTTTTATTATTTTTATTATTATTGTTATTACAAATTATTATTTTTTTGGTTTTTTAGTATTATTGAAAAAATATATATATAACTCAAAAATTTGCAAAAAATTTGATAACAATTGCAATAATGATGATAATAATTGCAATAATATATAATGATATATAATATAATTGATAATGTTATATTACATAATATTATTATAATATATAATATTATATAATACGATTGTATATTAAATAATAGTATAAAAAATTCATAAAGTCATAAGCTAATAATTACAAATTAGCTTTATGATGTATTATTAAATGATTTTTCATTTATTTGGTATTTGGATATTATTAGAATAATATATAATACATGAATTGATATAATAAAAAAATTTGATATATAATAAAGAAATTGATATAATATGAATTATAAATATAAATATTATTATATTATATTATAGTTATAATATATTATTTTATTATGGATTTTGCATTATTTAATATAAATATAAATTCCAAATAATAATTTTAATTTAATAGTAATAATATAAATAATAATAAAATATTAATTATAATATGTATTTATAATATTGTATTATGTATATTATTATTATTATATTATTATTATTTATGTATATATTAATATAATTATTATAATTAATTATTATATAATATATAATTAGATTATGTATAATATTTATATAATCGTTTATTATTGTTATTATTATTATTATTATTATTATATTATATTGTTGGTTATTATATTATTGCAAAATATTATTATACTAATAATAATAATATATAAATTGCAATAATATGATTAATATTAATAATATTGTATATGATTATATTATATGATAGTATATATGTAAAGTATAATGTAAATATATATATATATTATTAATAATTGTCAATATATATAAAATATTAAAATACATTATATATGTAATAACGATAATTAGCGAAATATATATATGAAGATATACAAATATGTATATATGATTACTTTGGATAATGAATTATTAGAATAATAATGGATAATCAGAATTATATTAATATAAAACAATAATGATTATAATAAATGAAGAATTTGATAATTTTGAATATATTAAATATTATTATTATTAATATTTTAATGTAATATTATTAAATTTATATTTATTTATTAATTATTATTATTATTATTTTTTTATTATTATTAATTATTAGTATATTAAAAATCTATTATATTATAATATAACATAATAATAATATATATATTATAATTAATATCTTATATTATAATATTGTTATATATTATTATATTATTATATATATATTTATTTTACTGGTATATAATTATAAATTAATTATTATAAAGTAATAATTCAGTAATAACGATACTAATTAAGTAATATATAATAATTATAAATCGTTATTATTGTTATTATTATTGTTATTATATTATTATTGTTGTGTTATTATATTATTGCAAAATATATACTATTATCATAATTGCAATAATAATGATAACAATTATGAAATGATGATAATTGCAATAATGATGATAATGATGAATAATGATGAAATGATGATTGAATAATGATATATAGAATAATTATAATATGATAATGAATAAATAGGAATTGGTCCATATAATAATAAAAAAAGGTATAAGAAAAAATTCCAAAGTCCAAAAAGCGGCAAA
Organism: Penaeus monodon; assembly: GCF_015228065.2. Classification (NCBI taxonomy): domain Eukaryota; kingdom Metazoa; phylum Arthropoda; class Malacostraca; order Decapoda; family Penaeidae; genus Penaeus; species Penaeus monodon. Next base: position 21,344 of record NW_023657525.1, on the reverse strand, counting down.
TCTAGCGAAATATAGCCTTTTGAGAGTATACTCCAATGACGTTTTTTCCATTTCTTTGTTGATTTCGGCATTATTAGGTAATCATGATAATACTACCAGAATTGTTTAATCTAACAATAATGATGATAAAAGTCGAGAATAACTAGAATTTTGTAACATTTGAATTTATTAAATTATTATTATTTATTTTTATTTTGTTATTATTATTATTATTATTATATATTATTATTATTTTATTACTCTTATCTTATTTATTAGTAGTATTGCGAAAATATCCTATTATATCTGTAATAATACAATAAGATAATAAGTAATAAAGTATAATACTATAAGCTAGTGGTTTATAATTTGGTATTAGTATTATTAATTGTTATTATTATCATTATTATTATTTGGTACTGAGCAGTATAATTCAAAATAATTATTATAACCAGTAATGATACAGTACTAACGATACTAATTAAGATAGTGATATAATTCTTGTTATAAAATCGTTATTATTGTTTATTATTAATTGTTATTACTATTATTCTTGTTGTGGTTATAGTATTATTGCAAAAATATTACTATAACTTCCATAATTTGCAATAATAATGATAGATTGCAATAATGAATGATAATAATTGCCATAATGATGATAATGATGATGATAAATGATGATAATGATGATATGATGATGAGACCGATAATAATGATGATAATCATGATAATGATGATGATAATAACAGTAATTGTGTCCATATCTAATATAAAAACGTATAAGAAAAACCATTCCCAAAAGTCGAAAAAGGGGCAAAATCTAGCGAAATTAGCCTTTTGAGAGTTACTCGCAAAGATGACGTTTTTTCCATTTCTTTGGTGATTTCGGCAATTATTAGGGTAATAATGATAATAATTACAATAATTGTATTAACATAACAATATGATGATAAAAGTGAGGAATAAAGAGAATTTTGATAACATTTGAATATATTAAAATTTTATTATTATTATTATTATTTATTATTATTATTATATTATTATTATTAGTAATTATTATTACTATTATCTTAGATTAATTAGTATCATTGCCAAAAAATCTATTATATCTGTAATATAACATAATATAATAAGTTAAGTAGCATAATAATGAATGCTAGTGGTTTTATAATATTTTATTAGTATTATTATTGGTTATTATTATCATTAGTATTATTTGTAATGGTAGTATATTGGCAAACATATTATTATAACGTAATACTTACAGTAATAACGATACTAATTAAGATAATGATATAAATTAATTCTATAAAATCGTTATTATTGTTTTTATATTGTTATTACTATTATTATTGTTGTGGTTTTAGTATTATGCAAAAATATATACTAAACTCCAATAATCGCAATAATAATGATAACAATTGCAATAATGGATGATCTAAGTTGCAATAATGATGATAATGATTGATGATAATGATGATAATGATGATATGATGATGATAACGAGTAATATGATGATAATCATGATATCATGATGATAATAACAGAATTGTCCCATATATAGTATAAAAAAGGTATAAGAAACATTCCCAAAAGTCGAAAAAGCGGCAAAATCGAGCGAAATATAGCCTTTTGAGAGTATAACTCCAAAATGACGTTGTTTCCATTTCTTGGTGATTTCAGCTCTATTATTAGGGTAATAATGTAGATAATTACCAAGAAATTGTATTAAATCATAACAATAATGAGGATAAAAGTTGAGAAAAAGAGAATTTTGATAAACTTCTGAATTTAATTAAAATTATTATTATTAATTATTATTATTATTATTATTATTATTATTATTATTATTATTATTATTATTTTATTATTATTATTACTTTATCTTAATTATTTAGTATCATTGCCAAAAAAATCTATTATATCTGTAATATACAATATACTTATGAAGTATAAGTTAATAATAATAATGCTAGTGGTTTAATATGTTATTAGTATTATTATGTTTATTATTATCATTATTATTATTTTGTAAGGGGTAGTATAAATTGCAATAAAATGAATTATTATAACATATAATTACAGTAATAACGATACTAATTAAGATAATGATATCAAATTATTATTATAAAATTCGTTATTATTATTATTATTATTGTATTACTATTATTATTGTTGTGGTTATTAGTATTAGTTGCAAAAAATATATACTATAACTCCAATATTGCAATAATAATGATAACAATTGCAATAATGATGTAATAATTGCCATATGATGATAATAATGGCAATAATGATGATAATGATGATGATACCGATAATAATGATGTAATCCATGATAATGATGATGATAATAAACGGAATTGTGGTCCATATATAATAGAAAACGGTATAAGAACAAACATTCCCAAAAGTCGAAAAAGCGCAAAATCTAGCGAATATTAGCCTTTTTGAGAGTATACTCCAAAATGACGTTTTTTTCCATTTCTTTGGTGATTTCGGCAATTATTAGGGTACAAGAATATAATTACCAATTGAATTCCATAACAATAATGATGATACAGTGAGAATAAAAGAGAATTTTGATAACATTTGAATATTATTAAAATTATTATTATTATTATTTATTATTTTCATTATTATTATTATTATTATTATTATTATTATTATTATTATTTTTAATTATTATTACTATTATCTTAATTATTAGTATCATTGGCAAACAAAATCTATTATATCTGTACGATAAGTTAACAATAATAATAAAAAGTATAAGTATAATAATATAATGCTAGTGGTTATAATTTGTTTATTAGTATTATTATTGTTTACTAGTATCATATTATTATTGTACTGGTAGTATATTGCAAAAATACTTATTTAATCAGGCATTAATAATTACAGTAATAACGATACTAATTAGATAATGAGAGAATTATTATCATAAAATCGTTATTATTGTTATTATTATTGTTTATTACTATTTATTATTGTTGTGTTATTAGTATGATTGCAAAATTATACTATAACGCCATAATTTTTTTGCAATAATAAATAGATACAATTGCAATAATGATGATAATAAGTGCAATAATGATGATAATAATTGCAAATAATGATGATAATGATGATGATTAATGATGATAATGATGATAATGATGATGATAACGTAATATGATGAATAATCATGATATGATTATTGATAATAACAGGAATATTGTCCATATATAATATAAAAAGGTATAAGAAAAAACTTTCCAAAAGTCGAAAGGCAAAGCGGCAACATCTAGCGAAATATAGCCTTTTGAGAGTAACTCCCAAAATGACGTTTTTTTTTCCATTTTCTTTGGTGATTTCGGCATTTATTAGGGTAATAACTGATAATAATTACCAAGAATTTGTATTAAAATCATAACAATATTGATGATAAAAGTGAGACAAAGAGAGTTTGATAAAATTGTGAAATATTATTAAAATTATATTATATTGATTATTAATTATTTATTATTATTATTATTATTATTATTATTAATTATTATTATTATATTATTACTATTATCTAATTATTAGTATCATTGCCAAAAATCTATATATCTGTAATTAATAACATAATACTATAAGTATAAGTGTAATATAATAATGTCTATTGGTTATAATATTGTTATTAGTATTATTAGTGTTATTATTATCATATTATTAGTTTTACTGGGAGTATATTGAAAAAAAATAATTATTATAACATAATAATTACAGTAAATAACGATACTAGTAAGATAATGGCTATAAATTATATATAAAATCGTTTAATTATTGTTATTATTATTGTTTATTACTATTATTATTGTTGTGGTTATTAGTATTATTGCAAAAATATATCTTAACTCCAATATTGCAATAATAATGATTAACAATTGTCAATAATGATGATAATAATTGCACTAATGATGATAATTATGATGAGAATGATGAAATTTGATAATGTTGATGATAACGATAATAATGCTGATAAATCATGATAATCATGATTGATAAACAGGAATTGTGTCCATATATGATATAAAAAAGGTATAGAAAACATTCCCAAAAGTCGAAAAGCGCGAAAATCTATGCGAAATTATAGCCTTTTTTGAGAGTAATACTCTAAATGACGGTTTTTTCCATTTCTTTGGTGATTTCGCAATTTAATTTAGGTTACTAATTATAATAATTACCAAATTGTATTTAATCATACAATAATGAGATAAAAGTGAGAATAAAAAAGGGGGAGGAATTTTGATAACATTGATATTATAAAATTATTATTAATTATTATTATTATTGTTATTATTATTATTATTATTAATTATTATTAGTATTATTATTTTACTTATATCTAAATTATTAGTATCGATTGCCAAAAATCTATTATATCTGTACTAATAACAATAATATAATAAGTATAAGTAATAATAATATAATGCTAGTGGTTATAATATGTTATTAGTATATGCTTGTTATTATTATCATTATTATTATTTGTACTGGTATATAATTGCAACAAATAATTATTATAACATAATAATTTACAGTAATACGATCTAATTAAGATAATGATTAAATTATTATTACAAAATCGTTATTATTGTTTTATTATTGTTATTACTATTTATTTGTTGTGTTATTAGTATTATTGCAAATATATACTATAACTCCAGATAATTGCAATAATAGATAACAATTGGCATAATGATGATAATAATTGCACTAATGATGATAATGAAATTGATGATGATAATGATGATAATTATGAAGATCACGATAATAATGATTATAATCCAGGATAATGATGAATGATAATAACAGGAATGGTGTCCATAATATAAATTAAAAAGGTATAAGAATAAACATTCCCAAAAGTCGAAAAAGCGGGCAAAATCTAGCGAAATATAGCATTTTTGAGAGTATACTCCAAAATGAAACGTTTTTTTCCATTTCTTTGGTGATTTCGGGCCATTATTAGGTAAAGATAATAATTACCAGAATTGTATTAATCATAACACTTGATGATGATAAAAGTGATAATAAAGAGAATTTTGATAACATTTGAATATATTAAATTATTATTATTATTATATTATATTATTATTACTATTATCTTTATTATTGATTTTATTATTATTATTATTATTATTACTATTATCTTATTATTGTACATGGCCAAAAAATCTATTATATTCTGTAAATATAACAATAATAATAATAAGTAAAGAGTATAATAATAATAATTGCTAGTGGTTATAATATTGTATTAGTATTATTATTGTTATTATTTCATTCTTATTATGTGTACTGTAGTATAAATTGGCAAAAAAATTTAATTATTAAACAGTAAATAATTACAGTAATAATCGAAACTAATTAGATAATGATATAAATTATTTATTATAAAATCGTTATTATTGTTATTTTAATTGTTTATTACTATTATTATTGTCTTTGTTCTTAGTATTATTGGCCAAAATTATACTATCCTCCAATATATTGCAATATAATGATAACAATTTGGCAATAATGATGATAATAATTGCAATAATGATGATAATGATGACATGCTAATGATGATAATGATGATATGATGATGATAACGATAAATAATGACTGATAATCAGATAATGATGATGATAATACAGGAATTTTGTCCATAATAAATATAAAAAAGGTATAAGAAAACACATTCCCAACAGTCCGAAAAAGCGGCAAAATCTAGGCAATTATAGCCTTTTGAGAGTATACTCCCAAATGAAGTTTTTTTTTCCATTTCTTTGGTGTTTCGGCAATTATTAGGGTAATAATGTATAATTACCAGAATTGTATTAATCATAACAATAATGATGATAAAAGTGAGAATAAGAAATTTTGATAACTTTGAATATTTATAAAATTAATATTATTATTATTATGATTATTATTATTATTATTATTATTATTATTATTATTATTATTTTATATTATTACTATATCTTATATTAGTATCTTGCCAAAAAATCTATATTTCTGTAATAATAACATAATCTATAAGTATAAGTATCATAAATAATAGTGCTATTGGTTATAATATTGTTTTAAGTATTATTATTGTTTTATTATTATCATTATTATTATTTGTACTGGTAGTATAATTGCAAAATAATTGAGTATAACAGTAAATAATTACAGTACTAACGCTACTATTTAAGATAATGATATAAATTTATTATTATAATCGTTATTATTGTTTTATTTTGTTTATATACTATTATTATTGTTGTGGTTGATTAGTATTATTGCAAAAAATATATACTATAAACTTCCAATAATTGGCAATAATAATGATAACAATAAATTGCAATAATGATGATAATCATTGCAATAATGATGATATTATGATGATAATGATGATAATGATGATATGATGATATAACGATAATAATGATGATAATCAGGATATGATGAGGATAATAACAGGAATTGTGTCCATAGTATAATATAAAAAAGGTATAAGAAAAACATTCCAAAAGTCGAAAAAGCGGCAAAATCGAGGAAATATAGCCTTTTGAGAGTATACTCCAATGACGTTTTTTTTCATTTCTTGGTGATTTCGGCAATTATTATGGTAATATGAATAATATTTACCAGAATATGTATTAACATAACAATAATGATGATAAACGTGAGAATAAAGAGAATTTGATAACATTTTGAATATTTTAAAATTATTATGATTATTATTATTATTGTTATTATGTATTATTATTATTATTATTATTATTATTATTAGTATTACTATTATCTTAATTATTAGTATCATTGCCAAAAAATCTAGTATATCTGTAATCTACCATAATACTAATAAGTATAAGTATAATAATAATTGCTAGTGGTTATAATATTTGTTACTAGTATATGCTTGTTTATTATTATCATTATTATTATTTGTAATGGTAGTATAATTGCAAAAATAATTATTATAACAGTAATAATTACAGTAATAAGATCCTTTAAGATAATGATCTAATTATTATCTATAAATCGTTATTATTTGTTATTATAGTTTGTTATTACTATTATAATTGTTGTGGTTATTAGTATTTTTCAAATTAATACTATAACTCCAATAATTGCAATAATAATGATAACAATTGCAATAATGATGATAATATTGCAATAGCTGATGAATAATGATGGATGATATGATGATAATGATGATGATAACGTAATAAGATGATAATCGTGATAATGAATGTGATACACTCAACAGAATTGTTGTCCATATATAATATAAAAAATGTATAAAGACAAACATTCCCAAAAGTCGAAAAAGCGGCAAATCTAGCGAAATACTAGCCTTTTTGAGAGTATAACTCCAAATGACGTTTTTTTTTCCCTTTCTTTGGTGATGTCGGCAATTTATTATGGTAATAATGTAATTTTAACAGAATTGTATTAATTCATAACAATAATTATGAATAAAAGTGAGATAAAGCAGAGTTTGATAACATTTGTGAATATTATTAAAATTATTACTATTATTATCATCATTATTAATTATCATTATTTTATTATTGTTATTATTATTATTCTTATTTTATTATTATTATATTATCTTACTTTATCGTAATTATTGAGTATCATTGCCAAAAATCTAATTATATCTGTAATAATAACAATAAATAATAATAAGTATAAGTTAACTAATAATAATGCTAGTGGTTATAATATTGTTATTGAGTATTATTCTTGTTATTTTAATCATTAGTATTATATTTGTACTGGTAGTATAATTGCAAAAATAATGATTATAACAGTAATAAATTACAGTAATAACGATTACTAGTAGATAATGATATAAATTTTTATTAAAAATCGTTATTATTGTTATTTATTATTGTTAATTACTATTATTATTGTGTGGTTTTATTAGTATTATTGCAAAATATATACTATAACTCCAATAATTGCAAATAATAATGATACAATTGCAATAATGATGATAAGAATTGCCATACATGATGATAATGATGATTGATAATAATGATACTGATGATAATGATGATGATAAACGATAATAAGTGATATCTGATAATGATGATGATAATAACAGAATTGTGTCCATATGAATATAAAAAAAGGTCTAAGAAAACATTCCAAAGTCGAAAAGCGGCAAATCTAGCGAAATATAGCCTTTTGAGAAGGTTATACTCCCAAAAGGACGTTTTTTCCATTTCTTTGGTGTTTTCGGCAATATATTAGGGTAATAATGATAATAATTACCGAGAATTGTATAATCCGAACAATAATGATGATAAAAGTGAGATAAAGAGAATTTTGAAACATTTGAATATTATTAAAATTATTATTATTATTATTATTATGATTAATTTTTTATTTATTATTAATTATTATTATTATTACTATTATCTTGATTATTAGTACATCATTGCAAAAAATCTATTATATCTGTACTTAATAACAATAATATATAGTATAAGTATACTAATATAATGCTAGTGTTTATACTATTGTTATTAGTATTATTATTATTATTATTATTATTATTATTATATTATTATTATTAGTATTATATTATTATTATTATATTTCTTACTTATTAGTATTCCAAAAAATCTATTATATCTGTAATAATAACAATAATAATAATAAGTATAGATAATAATAATAAGCTAGTGGTTATAATATTGTTATTAGTATTATTATTGTTATTATTATCATTATTATTATTTGTACTGGTAGTAAAATTGCAAAAATAATTATTATAACAGTAATAATTACAGTAATAACGATACTAATTAAGATAATGTATAAATAATTATTAAAAATCGTTTTTATTGTTATTATTATTGTATTACTATTATTATTGTTGTGGTTATTAGTATTATTGCAAAAATATTATATATTATATTCAATATTATTATATATAATTGCATAAATATATAATATTGCAATAATTATGAATAATAAAAATATATAATATGAATAATAAAGTAATAATAATATATTTATAATATGATATATAATATTGAATTGTGTCTATATAATTAAAAGGTATAAAAAAATTCCAAAAGTATAAAAGGAAAATACTACGAAAATAATTATGTTAGAGTATACTCCAAAATAGTTTTTTTGATTTTTTTGTTATTTCGAATTATTGGGTAATTAATAATTATTCAATATTATTAATATAACAATAATATGATAAAATGAAATAAGAAATTTGATAAATATGATATAATTATAATGATGATAATATGATGATAATATGATATATATTAATATATGATATAATTAATATATCATTATTAATTAATATATATTTTCATATATAATAAAAATATAGTAATAAATTCAAAAAACAAAATACGTAAATAATACATTTAAGTATATCAAAATAATTTTAGTATGTAGTGATTGAATTATTGTTATTAATATATTAATTATATTAATATATTAATATTTGAATAGTGTAAATTGAAAATAATAATTTTATAACATTAATATTAATAATTATATAATTATATTATATATAATTATTATTATAATTTTATTATTTTTTTTATTTATTTATTTATTGATTATTTTGGTTATATATAATCAAAATATAATATAAACTAAATAATTGAATAATAATGATAACAATTATTGTTAATAATTGTTGATTATATTGATATTATGATTAATTAATTGATGATAATATGAAAAAATTATTATAACAGTATAATTAATATGAAATATAATTAATAATGAATGAAATAATTAAAGGAATTGTTCATATTATTAATATAATTAGTATATATTATTTGGTAAAATATATTCAAAAATGCAATCAATATCAAAATAAATAACATTTGAGATAATAATCAAATGATTTTAGATTTTTAGTGATTTGATATTATGATGAGGGTAATAATGATAATAATTATATAATGTAATATAACAATAATATGATAAAAGTAGAAATAAAGAATTTGATAACATTTCAAATTAAAAAATATTATTAATTATTATTATTAGTTATTATTATTATTTTTCATTATTTGTATTGAATTTGTATTAATATTATATTACAATTATTAAATAAATAATATGCAAAATGATTAAATTAAAATCATTAATATTATAATATAATATATTATTATTAATTATGTTATAATATTTTATTTATTTTTTTTTATTATTATCTTATTATTATTGTACTGATATATATTCCCAAAAATAATTTTAAAAAAAAATAAAAAAAGTTTTTTTTTTATTTTTTTTTTTTTTAAAAAAATTTTTTAAAAAAAAAATTTATTTTTTTTTTTTTTAAAATTTTTATTTTTGGTTTTTAAAAAAAAAAAAATTTTTAAAAATTAAAAAAAAAAAAAAAAAAAAAAAAATTTTTCAAATAATGATTTTAATTAATAATGTTTAAAAAAAAAGGGTTAATATAAAAAAAAATAAAAAAAAAATTTAAAAAGGGAAATTTAAAAAAAATTTTTTTAAAATTAAAAAAAAAATTTTTTTTCCCCCCCAAAAAAAAAAATTTTTTGGGTTTTAAAAAACCCAAAAGGGGGTTTTTTTTTTTTTTTTTTTAAAAAAAATTTTTGGGTAAAATTTAAAAAAAAATTTTTTTTTAAAAAAATTTTTAATTTTTAAAAATTTTAAAAAAAATTTTTTTTTTTATTATTAAATTATTATTTTTTTTTTTTTTAATTTTTTTAAAAATTTAAATTTTTTTTTAAAAATTAAAATTAAAAATTTACTTTTAAAAAATTGAAAAAAATTTTTAAAAATTTTTTTTTTTTCTTTTTTTTTTTTAAATTTTTTTTTTTTTTTTTTTAAAATTTATTATTGAAAAATTATTTTTAAAAAAAATTTTTTTTTTTTTTTAAAAATAAAAATAAAAAAAAAATAATGATAAAAGGGAAAAAAAAAAATTTTAAAAAAATTAATGAAAAAAAAAAAAAAAAAAGGTTGAAAAATAAAAAAAAAATAAAAAAAAAAAGGGGGCCCAAAAAAAAAAAAAAAAAAAAAAAGGGGTTTTTTTAAAAAATTATTTTTTTTTTTTCCTTTTTTTTCCCAAAAATTTTTGGGGGTAAAAGGGGAAAAAAAAATTTTAAAAATTTTTTAAAAAAAAAAAAAAAGGAAAAAAAAAAAAATTTTAAATTTTAAAAAAAAATTAATTATTTTTTAAAAATTTTTTAATTTTATTTTTGTTTTTTTTTTAAAAAAAAAAATTTTTTTTTTTTTTTTAATTTTGTAAATTTAAAAAAATTTAAAATAAAAAAAAATTTAAATTTAAAAAGGGAATTAATTTTTTTAATTTTTTTAATTTTTTAAAAAATTTTGTTTTTTTTTTTTTTAAAATTTTATTATTTTTTTTAATAATTTTTAAAAAATTTAAAAAAGAAAAAAGGCCAATAATAATGAAAAGGGTTTTTTTTTAAAAAAAAAAAAAAATTAATGATGATAATATGATAATGATGAAATTTTAAAAAATTTTTTTTTAAAAAAAAGGGGGGGAAAAAATAAAAAAAAATTGTTAAAAAAAAAAAAAAAAAATTTTAAAATTTAAAAAAAATTTTAAATTTTTTTTGGAAAAAAAAAAATTTTTGATTTTTTTAAATTTTTTTTTTAAAAAAAAAAAAAAAAGGTTTTTTTTAAAATTTAAAATTTTAAAAAAATTTAAAAAAATTTTTTTTAAAAAAATTTTTTTTTTTTTAAAATTTATTATTATTATTTTTTTTTTTTTTTTAATTATTATTATTTTTTTTTTATTTTTTTTTTTTAAAATTTTTAAAAAATTTTTTAAAAATTTTTTTTTAATTAAAAAAAAAAAAATTACCCCAAAAAATAAAAAAAAAATTTTTTATAAAAAAATAAAAAATTTTTTTTTTTTTTTTTTTGGGGGTTTTTTTTTTTTTTTTTTTTTTTTTTAAAAAATTAAATTAAAAAAAAATTTAAAATTTAAAAAAAATTTTTAAAAGATAATAATTTTAAATTTTAATGATAAGGGGAAAAATAAAAAAAATGATAATGAAAAGATAATAAAAATTTGAAATTTTTTAAAAAAAAAAACCTTTAAAAAAAAAAAAAAAAAAAAAACCAAAAAAAAAAAAAAAAATTTTTTTTTTTGGGGGTTTTCCAAAAAAAGGGGTTTTTTTTTTTCCTTTTGTTTTAAAAATTAAAAATTAAAAAAAAAAAAAAAATTTTTTAACTTTTAAAATTTTTAAAAAAATTTTTTAAATTAAAAAATTTTTCACAAAAAAAAATTTTTTTTTTTAAAATTTTTTTTTTTTTTTTTTAAAATTTTTTTTTTAAAAAAATTTTTTTTTTTTTTTAAAAAAATTTTTAAAAAAAAAAAAAAATTTTAAAAAAAAAGAAAAAAATTAAATAATAAAAAAATTTGGGAAAAAAAGGGGAAAAAAAAAAAAAAATTTTAATAAAAAAAAAGGGTTTGGAAATAAAAAAAAAAAAGGGGGTTAAAAAAAAAAAAAAAGGGGAAAAAAAAAAAAGGAAAAACCCAAAATTTAAAAAAAAATTTTTTTTTAATTTTTGGGGGTTTTTTCCAAATTTAAAAAGTTTTTTTTTTGGTTAAAAAAAATTTTTTAAAATTAAAAAAAATTTTAAAATTTTTTTTTTAAAAAAAAAATTAAAAATATTTTTTAAAATTTTTTTTTTTTAAATTTTTTTATTATTATTATTATTTTATTATTATTTTTTTTTTTTTTTTTAAAATAATATTTTTTTAAAAAAAAAAAAAAAAAAATTTTTTTAAATTAAAATTTTTTTTTTTAAAAAAAAAGGAAAAAAATTTTTAAAAAATTTAATTAAAAATTAAAAAAAAAATTTTTAATTTTTTTTTTTTTCCAAAAAAAAATTTTTTAATTTTAATTTTTGGGGGTTTTTTTTAAAAATTGCAAAAATTTTTTTAAAAACCCAAAATTGAAAAAATAAAAAAATTTAAATAATTGTTAAAATTAATAATGTTGTTTTTAAAAATAAAAAAAATAATTTTTTAAAAAAAAAAAAAATAAAAAAAATTTTAAAAATTTTAAAAAAATTTAAAAAAAAATTAAAAAACCCCGGGGGAAAAAGGGAAAAAACCAAAAAACCCAAAAATTTTTTTATTTTTTTTTTGGGTTTTTTTTTTTTTAAAAAAAAATTTAAAAAATTTTTAAAAAAAAAAAGGATAAAAAAAATTTTTTTTTTTAAAAAAATTTTTTTTTTTTAAAATTATTATTATTATTATATATTATTATTATTATTATTATTATTATTTTTTATTATATTATTATTATATATTATTACTTATTTTTCTTAATTATTAGTATATTGCCAATAAATCTATTATACTGTAATAATAACAATAATAATAATAAGTATAAGTATAATAATAATACATGCTAGTGGTTATAATATTGTTATTAGTATTATTATTGTATATTATCATTATTATTATTTGTACTGGTAGTATAATTGCAAAAAATAATTATTATAACAGTAATAATTACAGTAATAACGATACTAATTTAAGATAATGATATAAATAATTTATTATAAAAATCGTTATTTTTGTTATTATTTTTGTTATTACTTTTATTATTTGTGGTATTAGTATTATTGCAAAAAATATACTATAACTCCAATAATTGCAATAATAATGATAACAATTGCAATAATGATGATAATAATTGCAATAATGATGATAATGATGATGATAATGATGATAATGATGATAATGATGATGATAACGATAATAATGATGATAATCATGATAAGATGATGATAATAAAGGAATTGTGTCCATATATAATATAAAAAGGTATAAGAAAAACATTCAAAAGATGTCGAAAAACGGAAAAATAGCGTAAATATAGACCATTTGAGAGTATAACCCAAATGACGTTTTTCGATTTTTTGGTGATTTCGGCAAATTATTAGGGTAATAATGAAATAATTACCAGAATTGTATTAATCATAAGCAATAATGATATAATACTAATAATTAAGAGAATTTTGATAACATTTGAATATTATAAAAATTATATATATTATATATTATTATTATTATTATTATTATTATTATTATTATTATTATTATTATATATTTTATTATTATATTATTCCAAAAATCTATTATACTGTAATTATATAATCAATAATAATAATTAATATTAATATAAATAATATATAGCTAGTGGTTATAATATTGTTATTAGTATTATATGTTATTATTATCATGTATTATTATTTGTATGGTAGTATAATTGCAAAATTAATTATTATTAACAGTAAATAATTACAGTAATAACGATACTAATTAAGATAATGATATAAATAATTATTATAAAATCGTTATTATTGGGATTAGTATGGATATTCCCATTATTATTGTTGTGGTTATTAGTATTATGAAAAATATATCCTATTAACTCCAATAATTGCAATTAATAATGATAACAATGCAATAAATGATGATAATAATGCAAAATTAGGATAAGATGAATGATAATGCTGATAATGATGATGATAACGATAATAAGATGTAATATGAAACGATGATGAATAATAAGTGAGGAATTGGTCCAATATATAATATAAAAAAGGTATATACGAAAAACATCCCAAAAGGCGTGAAAAAAGATGGCAAAAAATCTAGCGAAATATAGCCTTTTGAGGTATACTCCAAAATGCGTTTTTCGAATTTCTTTGGTGATTTCGGACCCCCCCCCCCCCAATATTAGGGAATAATGATAATAATACCAGAATTGTATTAATCATAACAATATGATGATAAAAGTGACGAATAAAGAGAATGTGATAACCATTGAATTATTATTAAATTATTATTATTATTATTATTATTATTATTATTATTATTATTATTATTATTATTTATTATTACTATTATACCTATTATCTTAATTATTAGTATCATTGCCAAAAAATCTATTAATATGTAATAATAACATAATAATAAATAAGTATAAGTATAATAATAATATGCTATGGTTAGAATATTGGTATTAGTATTATATTGTTTATTTATTAGCATTATTATTATTTGTACTGGTAGTATAATTGCAAAAAATAAATATGATAACAGTAATTAATTACAAGTAATAACGATAACTAATTTAAGATAAGGATATAAATAATTATTATAAAATCGTTATTATGGTTATCATTATTGTATTACTATTAATTGTTTTGTGGTATTAGTATTATTGCAAAAATATACTATAAACTTCAATAATTGACAATAATACTGATAACAATGCAATAATGATGATAATAATTGCAATAATGATGAAACTGATGATGATAATGATGATATGAGGATAAGGATAGATGATAACGATAATAATGATGATAATCATGATACGATGATGATAATAAGAGGAAATTGTGTCCATAGATAAATAAAAAAGGTATAAGAAAAACATTCCCAAAAGTCCGAAAAAGCGGGCAAAATCTAGCGAATAAGCTTTTGAGAGTATTACTCCAACATGACGTTTTTCGATTTTCTTTGGTATTCGGCAATATTAGGGTAATAATGATAATAATTACCAGAATCGTATTAATCATACAATAATGATTGATAAAGTTGAGAGAATATAGAGAATTTTGATTACAACATGAATATTATTAAAATTATTATTATTATTATTATTATTATTTTATTATTAATTAATTATTATTATATTATTATTACTATTATCTTATATAGTATCACTGCCAAAAAATCATTATATCTTAATTAATAACAATAATAATAATAAGATAAGATAATAATAATAATGCTAGTGGTCTAATATTGTTATTCGTAGTATTATTGTTATTATTATCATTATATTTAGATTTGTACTGGTAGTATAATGCAAAAATAAAAAATAGTATAATGTAATTAATTACAGTAATAAAACGATACTAATTAGATAATGAACTATAAATTAATTGATAAAATCGTTGATTATGTTATTATTATGTTATTACTATTACTATTGTTGTGTATTAGTATTATTTGACAAAAATATATACTAATAACTCCAATAATGCAAAATATGAATCAATTGCAATAATGATGATAATAATTGCAATAATGATGATAATGAGATGATATATGATGATATGATGATAAGATGATGATAACGATATAAATGATGATAATCATGTTAACGATGTGATAAATAAGAGGAATTGGGTCCATATATAATATAAAAAAGGTATAAGAAAGACATTCCCAAAATTCGAAAAAGCGGCAAAATCTAGCGAAATATAGCCGTTTGGAGTATACCCAAAAGACGTTTTTTCGATTTCTTTGGTGATTTCGCAAATTATGAGGGTAATAATGATAATAATACCAGAATTGTATTAATAATAACAAAGAATGATGATAAAGTGAGAATAAGAGGAATTTGATAACATTGATATTATTAAAATTATTATTATTATATATTATTATTATTTAGATTATTATTATTTTATTATTATTATATTATATATTATTTACTATATCTTAAATTATTAGTCAATCATTGCCAAAAAATCTATTATATCTGTTAATAATAACAATAATATAATAAGTATAAGTATAATAATTATAATGTAGTGGTTATAATACGGTTATTAGTGTTATTATTGTATATTATTCATATTATGACTTTGTACTGGTAGATAATTGCAAAAATAATTATTATAACAGTAATAATTACAGTATTAATAACGATATAATTAAGATACTGATACTAATAATTATTATAAGCGTTATTATCTGTTATTCTTATTGTTATTACTATTAATTATTGTTTGTGGTTATAGTATTATTGCAAAAATATCTACATAAACTCCAATAAATTGCAATAATAATGATAACAATTGCAATAATGATGAATAAATAATTGCAATAATGATGATAATGATGATAAGATGATAAATGATGATGACAACGATAATAATGATGATAATATGATAACGATGATGATAATAGAGGAATGTGTCCATATATAATATAAAAAAGGTATAGAAAAACATTCCCAATAGTCGAAAATGTGGCAAAATCTAGCGAAATATAGCCATTTTGGAGCGTATACTCCAAAATGACGTTTTTTCGATTCTTGGTGATTTCCGGCAAATTATTAGGGTAATAATGATAATATACCAGAAATGTATTAAATAACAATAATGATGATAAAAAGTGAGGATAAAGAGAAGTGATAACATTTGAATATTATTAAAATTATTGATATACTATTATTAGTCAGTATTATATTATTATTAGGATATTATTTATTATTGATATTATTATTATTATAATATTATATTATTATTATTATATTGTCATTACCATCATCTTAAATTATTAGTTCATTGCCAAAAAATCTATTATATCTGTTTAATAATAACAATAATAATAATAAGTTATAAAGAAATAATCATAATGCTAGTGGTTATTAAATATTGATTTGTATTATTATTGTTATTATATCATTGTTTATTATTTGTACTGGTAGTATAATTGCAAAAATAATTATCTCACAAACAGTAATAATTACAGTAATAACGCACTAATTAAGATAATGATATAAATAATATCTATAAAATCGTTATTATTGTATGAGTATTCGTTATACTATATCATTGTTGTGGTTATTCGTATTATTGCAAAATATTAGATAACTCAAATAATTGCAATAATAATGATAACAATGACATAATGATGATAATAATCGGCAATAATGATGAAATGTGATGATTAATGACGATAATGATGATGAAACGATAACCAATGATGATTATCATGATACGATGATGATAATAAGAGGAATGTGTCAATATAGAATATAAAAAAGGTATAAGAAAAAAAATCATTCCCAAAAGTTCGAAAAAGCGGCAAAACTAGCGAAAATATAGCTTTTGAGAATATACTCACAAAATGACGTTTTTCGATTTCTTTGGGTGATTTGGCAATATTAGGGTAATAATGATAATTTAAATTACCAGAATTGTATTAATCATAACAATAATGATGATAAAAGTGAGAAATAAAGAGAATTTTGACTAACATTTGAATATTATCAAAAAATTATTATTATTATTATTATTAGTATTATTATTTATTATTATATTATTATTGATTATTATTATTATTATTATTTTTATATACTATTATCTTAATTATTAGTAATTTTTTACAAAAAAATTATGATTATATCTGTAATAATAACACTAATAATAATAAGTATAAGGATAAAAATAAATATGCATAGTGTTTATTAATATTGTTATTAGTATTACTGTTTATTATTACATTTATTATTAATTTGTACTGTGTAGTATAATTGCAAAAATAATTATTATAACAGAATAATTACAAGTTAATAACGATACTAATTAAGATAATGATATAAATAATTATGATAAAAATTGTATTATTGTTATTATATTGTTATTACATGTATTATTGTTGTGGTTATGAGTATTATTGCAAAAATATATTTTACTATAACTCCAATAATTGCAATAATAATGATAACAATTGCAATAATGATGTGATAATTCGCATAATGATGATAATGATGATGATAAGTGATAAGATGATAATGATGGATAACGATAATAATGATGATAATCATGATAAACGATGATGATAATAAGAGGAATTGTGTCCATATATAATATAAAAAAGGTATAAAAAAAACATCCCCAAAAGTCGAAAAAGCAGGGCAAAATCTAGCGACATATAGCCTTTCAGAGTATACTCCAAAATGACGTTTTTCGATTCTTGGTGGATTTCGGCAATTATTGGAATAATGATACTAATTACCAGAAATTGTATTAATCATAACAAATATGATGATAAAAGTGGAGAATAAAGAGGAATTTTGATAACATTGGAATCTTATATTATATTAATAAAATATCTAGTACTATTAATTCTTATTATTATTTTATTTATTATTATTATTAGTATTATGATATTATTATAATTATTATTATTATACTATTATCTTAATTATTAGTATCATGCCAAAAAATCTATGATATCTGTAAATAATAACATAATAATAATAAGTATAAGTATTAATAATAATAATGCTAGGGTTAGAATATGTATTAGTAAAAATTTGTAAATTATTTGGGTTAAATTTAAATTTTACATTGTTAATTATTTTTATGTAGTATAATTGCAAAAATAATATATAACAGTACTAATTACAGTTTAATAACGTATACTAATCTAAGATAATGATACAAATAATGATTATAAATCGTTCATTATTGTTATTATATTGGTATACTATGATTATGTCTGGGGTATTAGTATGATTGCAAATAATTATATTACTATAACTCCAAAATTGCAATAATAATTGATAACAATTGCAATAATGGTGATAATAATTGCAATACTGATGATAATGATGAGATAAGGATGATAAGGATGATAATGATTGATTGATAACGATAATAATGATGATAATCATGCTAACGATGATGATAATAAGAGGACTTGTGCTCAATATAATATAAAAAGGTAATATAAGAAAAACATGCCCAAAAGTCGAAAAAGCGGGCAAAAATCTAGCGAAATATAGCCTTTTGAGAGTATAATTCAAAATGACGTTTTTCGATTTCTTGGGATTTCGGCAAATATGTAGGTAATAATGATAATAATTACAGAATTGTATTAATCAAACAATATTGATGATAAAAGTGAGAATAAAGAGAATTTTGATAACATTTGAAATATTATTAAATTAATATTAAGTATTATTATTATTGTTATAGTAATTATATTATTATTATTATTAATATTATTCTTATTACTATTATTTTAATTATTAGTTCATTGCCAAAAAATCTATTATATTCTGTAATACTAACAATAATAATAATAAGTAACGTATAATAATAATTAATGCTAGGGTATACTATTGTTATAGTAACTTATTGTTATTATTATCATAATTTTTATTTGTACTGGTAGTATAATGCAAAAATAAATTATAACAGTAATAATTACAGTAATAACGTACTATCAGGATCAAATGATATTAAATATGATTTATAAAATCGTTTATATTGTTATATTATTGTATTACGTTATATTGTGTGGTTGTTAGTCTTAGTGCAAAATATATATACTATAACTCCAATTAATTGCAATAATAATGATAACAATTGCAATTAATGATGATAAATATTGGGCCCAATGATTGATGATAATGATTATGATAATGATGATAATGATGATAAATGAGGATGATAACGATAATCTTAATTATGAAATCATGATAACGATATGATAATAGAGGAAATGTGTGTCCATATATAATATAAAAAAGGTATAAGAAAACATTCCCAAAAGTCGAAAAAGCGGCAAATCTAGCGAAAATATAGCCTTTTGAGAATATACTCCAAAATGACGTTTTTACGATTTCTTTGGTGATTCGGCAATTATTAGGTAATAATGATAATAATTACCAGAATTGTATTAATCATACCAATAATGTGATAAAAGTGAGAATAAAGAGAATTTTGAACATTTGAAATTATTAAAATAGTATTATTATTATTATTATTATTATTACTATTATTACTATCAATTATTATATATTATACATTATATTTATTACTATTATCTAAATTATTAGTATCATTGCCAAAAATCTATTATATCGTAATAATAACAATAATAATAATAATATAAGTATATAATAATAATGTAGTTATATATGTTATTATATTATTATTTATTATTATATATTTTTATTATATTGATTTGGTATATATTATAAAAATAATAAAAATAATAATGAAAATGAATAATTAAATTGAATAATTATATTTAATGAATAATGATGATATAATTTATGATTAAAATTATATTAATATATTAATATATATAATATAAAATGTAATAAAACAAATTTGCATAATAAAAAAAATAATAAAATTTCGAAATATCAAAAATGATTATTTAGTAATATATTTAGGATATAATATATTATTAATTTATGATATTAATTATAAGTAAATAAATTATTACAATTTATTAATTATAAAATATATTATATATGTAATTAAATAATTTTTAAATTAATAAATTAATATTAATTTATTATTTATATATAATTATTATTATTAATTATTATTTTTATAATTATTTATTTATAATAAATATTATATATATATATTAAAAATAATATACGTATAATTAATAATATATAAATTTATATAATGATTATATTGTTATTATATTATATTGATATTAATTATGATTTATAGTAATATTAGCAAAAAATAATAATAAATAATTAATAATATGATATAAATAATTATTA
>NW_023657524.1:0-27449 GCF_015228065.2 Penaeus monodon | reverse complement strand
AATAATTAACACCATCGATATTCATAGCATTAGTAAAAAATGTTTTTTTTTGCCAATTCAAGGAAAGGAGAAATTAGGTAAGGTCACAAGGTCTACTAATTGACTACTTTGTGGCTAAGCACTAGCAGAGCCATCTATGTGCAGAGAAATTCCACACACACACACAAAAAAATGAACACAGCATTTTCTCCATGTGTAGCATATCATCAATATGTTAAAATATAACATGTTAAAATAATCCTGACATGCATTTTATACTCCAGTTATTTACAGTTAATGGTATTAACGCCTTCAATCCAACTGATGTGAACATCACATCATGAAAAAATTGGCTCAACGGGCAGGTGATGTGAATATGCCATCATGGGAAAATCTGGCTGGAGGTTGGGTGCTTTTATGAGCATTTCAGCTGAAGACCAGGATGATGGGAACCTCTTGGAGGGTGATTAGTCTCATTTGGAGATTTTGCATTATTCCAATTGATAAATGATGTAAGGGAATGTAGTGAGCCATGATTGGAAGAGCACTGGCTCCATGGAGGACACCATTTCTATGCTCTGCATCATATTCCTGGTGCCATAACCGGTGGGGCATGTTGCAGTACAGAAAATTAAATATGAAAAGAAAAAAAAAAGAAAAAAGAAAAAAAAAAAAAAAAAAAAAAAAAAAAAAAAAAAAATTAAATGACAAATAATTTTTTTTTTTATATCTATATTTTCTTGCACTAAGTCGTAGACAACTAGAGAGATGATATGGAGTCTGTGCAAAAAAAGACAGTCAATTATCAAAATAGAAAAAAAGCTAAAAACACTAATGGATAAAGAAAATAACATTGCAAATAGGATGCACAGTCTTGTCACCATACAAGTGTTTGCCTGTGTCTGCCTACAGGCAGAGTGGCTGTTCACATAAGCCTAATGCCTGGATTTTTTGTCATGTGATTGCTGTGATGCAACTGGATCTAAGGGGTTAATAGAGGTGAGGGTAAGGCTTATGAAAAAAGAAAATATGTTCAAGAAAAAGTGTGATTGGTTCCTGCTATATATCTACCACTTCACAACAAATGTTTTCTGTAAAAAATCATCCTTGTGTTCACCCTCTAATTAGATGACAATGGACAGCCTTCTATTATTATTATTATTATTTTCTTTTTATTCTAAATTGGTCTGTTCACTCTTCACTCATTTCTGAACAGCATTCCTAAATCCCAATGAGTCTAATCATCCTCCAAGAGCTTTGTGCACTCATGACAAATCATTCTTGTCACCCCAGTCCTCAGCTAATATTGCTGCTATTCATCTCATTAGTGAAAGATGCACTTTACTCATTGTGTTCATATAAAGCAAACATTTTTTTTTTCCACAACCTATCATTACATTACTCAGTACATGCTACCAACACAAGGCTTATGTTGATGTCCTGCTTCCATTTAATCATATCTTGTGTGGATCTGATTGTGAATGCTTACAATCCCTTGTTATACAAGGGATTTACACACATATCATCTAAGGAAAATGAGAACATGCACAGATGGCTCAGTAAGTCATTACCTTGTAGCAGATATAGATGGCTCTGTATGTCAGGACATTTAACATTATGAGCAAGTGCATTATCAGCATTTGTTCGTACTCAAACACTTGCAGGAGTGATGCTAGGGAGCCTATCTCTTCAGCTTAGTCAACAGAGGTACTGTTGCCCCAGTTTTGGTATTTGGGAACTACTGTTTGGACAAAGTTGTGCCATAGCCACAAAGCCAAAGTTACATCAATTCGGAAAACTCATAAGGACAATTATAATCCCAACTATGGCACATTTCCCAGCATGACATGCCGGTGAAGTTGTACAAGGCCATATCCACCTACAGGGCTTGTTCTTGGACAAAATACTTCACAGCAGCTGGGTTTCATTTGGAATAAGTTGGAAAATGTTTCTTGTTGAAGTAGCTTGAAATCACATGTATTAACCCATTATTGCCGGTTTATGTGTAGACACGTCATAGAAAACGGGTCTCTTGGCAGGGTAAGCTTGTACATGTGGCGATGCGGGGTAAGCTTGTACATGCGGTGATGCGCCAGAGTGAGTGGAGCGGGACGTTTGACTTCATGCAGCGGACTCCCGCACCCAAAGTCTGGCCGTTGCCAGATATCACTAGATTTTAATTGGTCTCAGTGAATTCTTATGCCCGGCGATAACAGGTTAAGGAGGACCTACTGTATGAGAGTTCATCTAAGATGAATATTTATCAGGGTTCACCACCAATTAAATGATATCAGTTTGTTGAAGAGATGAACAGGCTGATGCCTTGAAAAACAGATGGAGGAGCTCTGGTTCTTGGGACTACATCCAGTAGTTGTCTGTGTATTCCAAGATCATGCCCAGAAAAAATGTCAATCACATCACTAGCTACCTCTACTTCATGGATATGATTCTCCTCATGCTAAGGGTGACCTACTTGTGAAAGCTGGCGGCATCACTGACATTCTTGAGCAAACCTTCATTACCTGTGCTGGTACTGGAAGTGAATATCACTGTGGATGAGAGAATGTGGGAGTTCTGAGGAAGGCACCAGATTCTCACTTTTAATTCAAGCAAGAAGCCCAGGTTCAGTTTGGAGTCTAAAAGCATTTTGCTAGTTCTAGCCAGAAGGTTGGGTATACCTTTGCCTCCAAGCAGTATACAGGGCAAGACAAGTGCAGTTCCAATCAACCCTAAGAGGCAAGCTTTGTATGCAATGAGTAGACAAAGGTTTTCATTGTGTTGTTAACAATGCACACACATGGATGGTGGACACAAATGCACTGAGCAAGAAGGCAAAAGAGTCCTCAAACCCTGGGCTATCCTTGACTACAATGAGGGATGAAAGGATTCGACATCAGTGACCCGGTGGGAGCCTTGTACCTAACCACGCAGACGAGACTGAAGTGGTGACATGCTAACCACTAATGCCTTTTGTGTTTAAAAGATGCGGGTAAGCACCTGTTGCATCTGGACTTCTGCAAGGAGACTGCACATGACCTACTTAACACCTTCCTATCACAAAATGGGAGACCTGCTTTCCTCAAGCCATTGATCCACTTCCAATGGAGGAATCTGTATGGCCTCTAATGCAATGAGGAAGGCAAATACCAATGTTGCCACATCCTGCATATTTAAAATAAAGCCCTTTTGTCAAAAAAACAAACAAACAAGCAAGTCCTCCTGTTATCTCCCATGAAACTGATAATTCATGGCATAATGAATTACCAGTTAATCAACATATCAACACAATGAGAAAGATAATCAAATGTTAGTATGACTAAGAAACCAATATAAAAACAGTACATTCGTATTCTACACATCAAGCTCTGAACTTATCAGAGAAATAGCTAAATTGCCACAGGATGTACTCAGTGATGTTGTACAGAGTCCCTGCTCTCTGAAAATAATACTACTAGCTGGTCCACTGCATACAGATAAGGTTTACAGATGGAAGGCCCAAATTCAGTGGCCTAATATTGTCAAAATATCAATGACTTGTCATAATGCAATTGGAAAGGCAAGTACCTTAATCAGCTGGGGCATTCCATAATTTTTTATGAGCTATCCTATGGGCATTTTAAGCTATAACCAGAGTTATAAAGGTGTAATTTAGAAAAAAGATCCTATTGGCCTTGGGAGACAAGCCAGACCGTAATGAGGGCAGGGGGAGGGAGTGTTTTTGGGGAGGACAACTCCTCCCCAACCCAGCCCCCTCTCAAATGATGCTCCTGCTACAGGTCCAAAAATAAGACAAAAAAGATGTCTGAATGCAGAAGCTGTCTATATCTGCAAACATTTTCAAACAAAGTGTGAAAATAAGTTATCAATACTTTGCCGTGAATGAAATGAGGATTATAACTATGAAATCTTTCTCACCTCCAGCATCAGTTCTTGATATAGTGAACATGGTATTGCATGTGGTGTGGAGCATAATAACTTTAAAAAAATAATAATAAAAATAAATAATAAACAGCTGAATAATAAAGCTAAAACTATTACCAGTAAGTGATAAGAATGAAGAAATTAATATATAGGCAGATTTCAGACTAACAGAGAATTTCCAACTAGTAACTCCAGCAGCAGATGCTCAGTAATTATGTAATCACCAGATCAGAGAAGCAGGGTGTTCTAAGCATCCATCAGAAAATCAACTCTTTTAACCCATACACACAGCTGTGTATGTCATGAAAACACCCACACCTACACCATGCCTAGATGTAACCATACCCACACTTGAAATGTTAAATGTAGTAGCAAATTTCAGACTGATGGAAAATTTCAAATGAGTAACTCTAGAAAGCAGATACTTAGTAATCATGCATTTAGAGAGTCCAGAGAAGCAGGTGTTCCTTTCCATGGCCATCAGGAAATCAGCAATTATATCCCTATAATTGTAAAATTTGGGTTTTCCCCTACCATCCTCTCATACCAAAATCTACCCAAAGAGAAAAAGAAACAAAAAAAGAGAGACAAAAAAAAAAAATAGAAAAAACCCATTTAGAAAGAAAGAAATGTTTTTTTGGGCCAAAAGTCTGCAATATTTTGATACCTCCCTGGAAGAGAACCTTGCATGCAAGACTTTTTTCACATTATTAGATATTTTCATTTTATAAAAAAAAAATTTAATCAATAAAGAATTTTTTTAGAACAATAAAAAATAAAGACAAAAGGATACAATTATTATTTCCCAAAGAACAGTAAGCTAAGAAAAAAAGTGAAAGAAAATTAATAAAAAAAAATAAAGGGGAAGAAAAGGGCATAGCAATAAAACATGGGTTAGTAACACTGAAATTAACCAACATTTAACTCCACCACCGTTTCCACGCAAACCCGTTACCCCCTGCAACCTCCCCTAGAGCCTGGTACTCACTGATCAATTTTTTTTTCCCGTCAGCATAAATCCGATAGAACCAAGTCTATTTTTTCCTGGGGTCTACCTGCAAAATAAACTGATGCACTGAGTCGTAATAAATGAAAAAACCCAAAGCAATTGAGATGGGAGTAAGTAGGAAAAAAACACATAAAGGGAATGACATGATCTATGTTTATTTCCCTTCTATGGTAAAGTTATGCAGTGCCCCTTTTGCCCTTTCTCCACAGCAAAATACACAAACTTACATTTTGTTGATAAAGGGGTCAAAAATGAGAAAAAATAAAAATAATAATAAAAATAAAGATAAAAAATAAAATTTAAAAAAATTTGAAGAAACCATAATCAAGAAAGGTACCCCTGATTAACAAGCAAGCAAGAAAAATTTTATGGAGCCCCCAGTTTGGACAAAGAAAAGTTTTACTGTTGATGCAGTTTTACAGCTAACTGTACTACAGTTCTAATTAGCATAAACAGCAACAATGTACACAGTTTTGTGATCAAGGAAATGGGAGTTTTGTTGAACCTTCACTCCAAATGTAAGGCATGGGGGAACAGAGCTCTGTAGCCCAATCCCTTGGGGGTTTGAGAAAATTGTAAAAAAAAACATCAAATTTTGGGAAAAAAAGTCGTTTTTATTTTTTTTTAACCAACAAAGACTGATATCCCACGGTCTCCCAGGCCTGTAGGGGGAGGATGGGGGTTACGAAATAAGAAGCAAAAAAGTTTCCCACAAAAAAACGAAACAAGACCAGTAAAAACCCGGTGAAATTAATGCAACATTTCCCTTAAAAAATTAAACAGCTACCTTTAGGGCCCTTTTACAGATTCGGTAAAAAAAAAAAAAAAGGGGAAGAAAAAGGGAGAGAGAAAATTTGTTTTAAATATTTTAATAAATATATATAAAAGACTATATATATAATCAAAATAAAATTTATATATATATATATATATATATATTTTATATATATATATAAAATATATATTATATATATAAAATAAAATATTAAAATTATTTTTAATATATATATATATATATATATATATAATATATATTTCCTTAATTTTATATATATAAAATTATATATATATAAAATATTATATATTATATATATATATATATATATATTTATAAAATAAAATTATATATAAAAAATTTCTCTCTCTTTTTCTTTCTTTTTTTTCTTTTACCGAATCTGTAAAGGCAGAAAAGGGAAAGCTGTTCTTTTTTTCAAGAAAAATGTTGCATAAATTTTCCCACCGTTTTGACTGGATTTTGTATTCGTTTTTAGTGGAAGTTTTTAGCTTCTTTTTTGTATCCCCCACCTCCCCCCTAAAGGCGGGGAGAGCCGTGGGATATCAGTCTTTGTTGTTGGAAAACAAAATAAAAAAGGGAATTATTTCAAGTTTTGATTTTTTCTTAAAATTTTTTTCCCCCCAAAAGGGCCCTTGCTGCACAGGACTACTGTTACCCCCATCCCTTCGATGTTGGAGTAAAAGGGGTTAAAACAAAATCTCCATTTTTCCTTAAATCAAAGAAGCTGTGTACTTTGGGCTGCTGTTTATGCTATATTAAAACCCTGTAGTACATTTAGCTGTGACTGCATCAGACGGGTTCAAATTTTGTCTTTGCCCAAACGGTGAGCCCCATGAATTTTTTCTTGCTTGCTTTAAACCCAGAGGTACCTTTCTTTGATTAGGGTTTCTTCAAATTTTTAATTTATATATTTTTTTTTTTATTTTATTTTTTATTATATTTATTTTTTTATTTTTGACCCCTTTATCAAAAAAAAAGTGTAAGTTAGTGTTGTTTAGCAGTTTTAGGTTTGAAGGTCAAAGGGGGCAGCTGCATAACTTTTAAACCATAAAAGGGAAAAGTAAATATTCATTCTTTTCCCTTCATGTTTTTTTGGTTTTTTCCTCAATTTTGGACTCCTACCCAAATGTGCTTGGATTCTTCTTTTCATTCCGGGGACCCCCGTGATCAGTTTATTTTGCAGGTAGCCCCCGGGAAAAAAAAATAGACTTTTTTTTTGGTTTTTTTTTCCAATATGGGTTTTGAGGGTGACGGAAAACAAAAATTTGTAATCATTTGAAGTACCGGGCCCTCTGAGGTGGGGTTGCGGGGGAAAAGCGGTTTTTCAGATGGAATCGGGTGGTGGAGTAAAAATTTTGGTTAATTAGTGTTTCATAAACCCCATGTTTTTTTGCTAGCCCCTTTTTTTCCTCTTCATTTTTTTTTTTATTAATTTTTTTTCACATTTTTTTCTTTTGCTTTACTGTTCTTTTTAAATAAAAAATTGAATCCTTTTTTCTCTTATTTTTTTTTTGTTGCTAAAAAAAAATTTTTTATTGATTAAATTTTTTTTTTATAAAAATGAAAATATCAATAATTTATAAAACAAAAACTTGCAGTGCCCAAAGGTTTTCTTCCAGGGGGGTTTTACAATATTTTTGCAGACTTTTTTGGCCCAAAAAAAAACATATTTGGGTTTTATTTTAAAATGGGTTTTTTCTATTTTTTTTTTTGTCTCTCTTTTCTTTTTTCTTTTTTCTCTTTGGGTGATTTTGGATATGAGAGGAGGAAGGGAGGAAAACCCAATTTCACCCAATTTTTAGGGGTATAATTGCTGATTTCCTGAGGGGCCAGGGAAAGGAAAACCTTTCTCTTTTGGGCTTCCCAAATGCAGGGTACTAAGTATTTGCTTTAGGGGTTTTCTAATTTTTAAATTTTCCCTCAGTTTTGAAATTTTTACCCAATTTAACATTTCAAAATGTGGGTTGGTTACACTAGGCATGGGGGTAGGTGTGGGGTTTTTATGACATACACAGCTGTGTGTATGGGTTTTAAAAAAGTTTTTTTCTTTATGGAAAGCTTTGAACACCCGCTTCCCCTGATCGGTGATTAAAAATTTTCTGAGCATCTGCTGCTGGGAGTTACTAGTTGGAAATTCCCCTGTTAGTTGAAAACTGCCCATTATTAATTTCTTTATTTTTACACTTTCTGGGAATAGTTTTGCTTTATTATTCAGCTGTTTATTTTTTTATTTTTATTATTAAATTTTTTTTAAAGTTATTAGCCCCCACACCCCCATGGGAATACCCTGTTCACTTTATATCAAGAAAATGATGCTGGGGGTGAGAAAGATTTCAAGTTTTAATCCCCATTTTATTCACGGCAAAGTATTTAAACTTATTTTCACAATTTGTTTGAAAATGTTTTGGGGATATAGACAGCTTCTGCATTTTAGACATTTTTTTTGTCTTTTTTTTGGACCTGAGCAGGGGGGCATCATTTTTAGAGGGGGGGTGGGTTTTGGGGGGGGAGTTGCCTCCCCAAAAACAATCCCCCCCCCCTGCCCTATTTCCCGGTTTTTTGGGGTGTCTCCCCCCGGGCCCCAAAAGGATCTTTTTTTTTAAAAATTTCACCCCTTTTTTTTAAAATCTGGTTATAGCTTAAAAATTTCCCCTAGGATAGTCATAAAAAAAAAATTTGGGAAAGCCCCCCGCTGATTTAAAGGGACTTGCCTTTCCCAAATTTCATTATGAAAGTCATTGATATTTTTTACAATATTTGGCCACTGAATTTGGGCCCCCTTTCCCCTTTTTAAAAACCCTTTTCTGTAGGGAAGGGACCAGCTATAGTATTATTTTTTGAGAGCAGGGGGCTCTGGACCCAAACATGAGTACATCCTTTTGGGAAATTTTGCATTTTTCTGATAAGTTCCGAGCTTTTGTGTTTGAATACGAATGTAAGTTTTATATTTGGGTTTTTTTAGTCATACTAAAATTTTGATTATCTTTCTCATTGGGGTTTAATTTGATTTTAAAAGGTTAAATTTATTTTGCCCTGAATTATCAGTTTCATGGGAGGGGGGGTAAAAAAAAAAAAAAAAAAAAAAAAAAAAGGGGGGACTTTCTTGTTTTTTTGTTTTTTGAAAAAAGGGCTTTATTTTTAAATATGCCGGATGTGGGAAACCCTTGGTTTTTTGGGTTCCTCATTTCATTAGAGGCCCCTACAATTCCTCCATTTGGGAAATGGATTTAAAAGGCTTGAGGGAAAAACAGGGCCCCATTTTGTGATAGGAAGGTGTTAAGTAGGTCAGTGCAGTCTCCTTGCAGAAGTTCCCAAGGAAAAAGGTGTTACCCAGCATTTTTAAACAAAAAAAGGCTTTTGGGGTTAGCAGTCACCACTTCAGTCTGTCTGCGTGGTTAGGTAAAAGGCTCCCCCCGGGGCCCTGATGTCGAACCTTTAATCCCCTCTTTGTAGTCAAAGGGTACCCCGGGGTTTGGGGGCTCTTTTGCCTTCTTTCTCGTGCATTTTTTGTCCCCATCCAGGGGTGTGCATTTAAAAAACACAATGAAAAACCCTTTTTCTACTCATTGCTACAAAGCTTGCCTCTTTGGTTGATTGGATGCACTTTCTTTCCCTGTATATGCTTGGAGGGGGGGGAAAGGGATACCCCAACCTTTTGGCTGAAATAGAAAACTTTTAGACTCCAAAATGAACTGGGTTCTGCTTGAATAAAAGTGAGAAAATGGGCCTCTCAGAACTCCCCCATTTCTCATCCACAGTGATATTTACTTTCCCGTCCAGCACGGTATGAGGGGTTTCCAGAATTCGTGATGCCCCCAGCTTTCACAAGTAGTCCCCTTAGATGAGGAGAATCAATCCTGAAGAGAGGTAGTATGATGTGATTGACTTTTTTTGGGATGATCTTGGAAACACAACAATACTGGATGGTCCAAGGGCAAACTCCCCCATCTGTTTTAAGGCTCACCCGTTTATTCTTCAAAAACTGATACATTTTAATTTGGTGTGAACCCGATAAATATTCATCTTAGATAACCCCATACAGTGGGTCCTCCTTAACCTGTTATCGCCGGGTAAGAATTACTGAGCCCAAATTAAAATCTAGGATATCGGGCAACGGCCAACTTTGGTGGGGAGTCCGCTGCATGAAGTAAAACGCCCGCTCCACTACTCTGGCCATCACCGTGTACAAGCTTACCCCGCATCGCCACATTACAAGCTTACCTCCCAAGAGACCCTTTTCTATGACGGTCTACACAAAACCCGGCAAAAAGGGGGTTTAAAACAGGGTGATTTCAAGTATTTAAAAAGAAAAATTTTCCAACTTATTCCCAAATAAACCCAGCTGCTTTAATATTTTGCCAAGAACAAGCCTGTAGGTGGATAGGGCCCTTTGACAACTTCCCCCGGATGTCATGCGGGGAAATGTCCATAGTTGGGATTAATTGTTTATGGGTTTTCCGAATTGATGAACTTTGGTTTGTGGTTTGGCACAACTTTGTCCAAACAGTATTCCCAAATACCAAAACGGGGGAAAACGTACCTCTGTTGACAAGCAAAAAGGATAGGTCCAGCATCACTCCTGCGGGTTTTTTGAGTACAAAAATGCTGAAAATGATTTGTATAATTTAAATTCCTGAATACAGAGCCATCTATATCTGCTACAAGGTAAGACTTACTGACCATCTGGCAGTTTCTTTTTCCCTTTAATAAATTTGTTGTAAACCCTTTGTAAAACAAGGGTTGAAGCTTTCCCAAAATCGATCCAACAAGATATGATTAAAGGAAGCGGACATCAACAAAAACCCTTTGTGTTGTAGCTTTGTACTGAAATTAATGAAGTTTGAAAAAAAAAATTTTTGTTTATATAAACCCCAAATGAGAAAGGCATCTTTCACTAAAAATGAATCAGAATATTAGCTGAGGACTGGGGTGACAAGAATGATTTGTCAGGGAGTGCACAAAGTCTTGGGGGAATTTTTAGATCTTTGGGGTTTTAGGAAGTGTTCAAAAATGAGTGAAGAGTGAACAGACCAATTTAGAAAAAAAGAAAAAATAATAATAATAATAGAAGGCTGTCATTGTCATCAAATTTAGAGGGTAAAAACACAAGGATTTTTTTACGAAAACATTTTTTGTGAAGTGGTTGATATATAGCAGGAACCAATCACACTTTTTTTGAAAATATTTTCTTTTTTTTCAAAGTTTCCCCCTCCCTCTTTTAACCCCCTTTAATCCAGTTGCATCACAGCAACACATGAAAAAAAATCCAGGCATTAGTTTATGGAACAGCCATTGCCCTGTGGGCCAGACACAGGAAAAACACTTGTATGGTGACAAGACTGTTCCTATTTGCAATGTTATTTTCTTTACCCATTAGTTTTTTTAGCTTTTTTTCTTTTTTGATAATTGACTGTCTTTTTTTGCAAGACCCCTTTCCCTCTCTAGGTTGTCTACGCTTAGTGCAAAAAAAAATATAAAAAAAAAAAAAAATTTTTTTAATTTTTTTTTTTTTTTTTTTTTTTTTTTTTTTTTTTTTTTTCTTTTTTTTTCCAAATTTTAAATTTTTCTGTACTGCACATGCCCCCCTTATGGCACCGGGAATAGATGCAGAGATAGAAATGGGTCCTCCATGGGCCCAGGCTTTTCCCATCAGGCTACTACATTCCCTTAATCATTTATAAATTGGGAATAATGAAAAAATCCCAAATAGACAACACCCCCCCAAGGGTCCCATCCCCCGGGTTTTTCAGCTAAAATGTCATAAAAGCACCCACCCCCACCAGTTTTTCCCAGATGGCATATTCACACCCCCGCCCTTGGCCAAATTTTTTTCATGATGTATTTCACATCATTTGGATTGAAGGCTTTTAATACCTTTAATGTAAATAATGGAGTAAAAATGCTGTAGGATTATTTAACATTTATATTTTAACATATGATGAATGCACACAGGGAGAAAATGCTGTGTTCATTTTTTTGTGGTGTGTGGGGAATTTTCTTGACATAGTGGCTTGCTGTGCTTAGCAAAAAGTAGTAAATTAGTAGACCTTGTGCCCTTTACCTAATTTTTCCCCCTTTCCTTAATTGCAAAAAAAAAATTTTTTTAATAATGCTGTGAAATAGGTGTTTTTTTTATTATAAACATTTAATTACTAAATGTTATAAACTTTGAAACAGCAATATGAAATAGAAAAATATTTTGTAAAAAAGAAAAGGATGAATGGGAAAGACGGCAGTACTCAAATTGGCTTTTGGGACTTAGTCAGATGAACCCATCAGGGGGTTTCAAAAATTAAAAAAATAATAACAGTAGTCAGGGCATGTAGTCATCCCATCCCTGCAGCAATGGGTCAATATTAATTATTTTTAAATTTTTATTATTATTAGTATTATTATTATTATTATTATTATTTTATTAGATTATGAAAATATTAGAAACTTTAAAGACAATAAAATATACAAGTAAAGTTTAAAAAATCAAAAAAAAAGGGAAGCAGGAAAGATAGGTAAGACGACCCCTTTGGTGACTAAGATTTTGAAACTAACAGGGGGAAAGACAATACAGAAATTTTATTACAAGGGGCTTTATATCCTTGGCCACCCCCTGTTTGGTTATCCCAGAATTCTTAAATTCCTGGTTTTTCCCTTTGTATATACAAAGTTTGGTCGTACCATGAAAACGCCCTCCCATATCATTACAATGTACTCTATTCCTCTAGAGGCCGCTGTAAGTCCTACCCCAAATATTCGAAGATTATTTTGTAACAGGACCTCCCGATGAAGATTATTTTGAGTCCGCCTGTAGACTATAAAAACCCCCCCCCCCCACAATGTCAGTTTTTGGCCCCAGCCGCAATTTTGCTCCCCAAATTTGGTCATGACTGTTAAATTTTTTGTGCACAATCCTGCACATGTCCCAAATTGTGGTGGCTCCCATAAGATTTTGCCCTGTCTCAAGTTCAAGTCAGAGGTGTATTTCTCAGTTTTCAGATTGGTCTTACTTTACAGACCCCGGGAAGGGCACACAGACAGCCATGTACCAGTTTGGTGGCTCCCATAATGCATTTTGTGGGAGCTCCCCTGCCTACAAGTTCAAGTCAGAGATAGTTACTCATTCAAATTGGTTTTAATAAGGGCGGGAAGGGAAGACACGGGTTTTTTCTCCTTTTTCCCAATACTTCCTTTCCTCTGCTTTTCTCTCTTCCCAAATGTTCAGCCTACCCTAGTAGCCCCTCCCCCAAACCCAAAACCATCTACTTATAACCTCTTGTCAAATTTTTTGTATTTAAATCCAGATACTGAAATTAAACCTTTTTTCCTGGTGCCTCTTTTTCACTTTACCATCACACCAGGCAATCAAAATGTTTTGCCCTTTTTCTACTGTTTCTCACCTCCCCTACCTTTTCCTCTTTTCCTCCTCAAAAAAAGTTTTTGCGGGATTTTAAATTGATGGGTTGATATTTTGTAAAGCTTCGAGAAAGTAAAATGTTATAGACCATATTTAGTGATGTTTTGTACTATTTACTGGTTCGAAATAGCCACTCACCAAAAGCCATTGGAAAAAAATTACCCTATTTTGGCTATTAAATTCATGCCATTTGGTGAATATTTTTCAACTAAAATTAGTTTTACAAACAAATAAAATTCTTAACTTATGTAATTTTGAAAATTAGCCCGGAAGTGGGGGGAAACACTGTTTAAAGGGTTGGATTGTTATTTGTACCCCGAGAGTGATCTTGGGAACCCCTCACCTGATCTCAGAAACCTTCGTCCCCGGGGGGGGAACCCCTTTGGGCAGAGATCGTTCTGATGAAGGCCCGTGCATTTGCCAAGGAGAATTTGCGGGAAAAAGAAAATAAGGAGTTTTGAAGGTCACAATTAAAATGCACTGTAATTAATAAAAAAAAAGTTTGGAATGTTTTTCCCCAATTTTGGGTAATAAATTTTTTTCAAAATTTCCCCAAAAAGATAATCCTTTAAAATTTCCCACTGTGAACCATTCATTATTATTATTATTTTTTATTTTTTTTTTTATTATTTTTTTATTTTTCCCTTTTTTAGTTCATGTTTTTCTCCAATTTGATTTTTTTTTTATTTTTTAGTTCTTTTTTTTTTTGTTTTCCATCTGATATTCCATTACAGCTGCACATGATGGAACTTTTTGGAGTCGGTGTGTGAAGCATGAAGGACAGCACAGGCCGGCACAAGGAAACCGGGCCGACTGGAAACTATCAAGCTGGTAGTGAATGGAGGCAGAACCCCGCTTCAGTGATATGAAATGGTTCAGGACCCTGATTCAACAAGGGCCTTTAATCCACTGCAACACACTGGGGGGGAGTACGAATGAGTTGGTGCTCACTTTCCGGGAGAAGGAGAGTATGTTGAATTTTCAGGAGATTTTTTCTACGAGGTGTCGAAGTGTGCCTGGGGCAAAGGGCGGAATTGTAAAGAAAATTTTTTGGTTTTAAACATTCAAGCCGCTAATATTCCCTTAAAAATGTTCTGTGTTATTTTTTTCAAGTTTGTATGTTATGTGAAAAAGTATTTTTTTTATGCTTTCCTTTTTGTTAATATTTTGAACAGTTAAAATATAAAGACTTTTGATAAAGAATAAATTTATGAAGTTTTTACATTTAAGAAAAAAAATTTAACTCCTGCGAGTATCCATTGAATTTTTTACAAAAGTATAAGTTTTCCATTTATTATTACAGGAAATAAAAGAATTGGGAAAGCTACAAATTTCACTTCAATTTTTAGATTTATTGGTTCATCCCAAGATGTGGTGATCATTTTTGTAATTTCCCTTTTGATAAATTTTAGATATAGTACAGGGGTTAAAACCCAAAGAGACTATTTTTGGACAAAGTGAAAAACTTAAAAAAATTTTTTGGGAAATTTGAATTGCCCGAGGAGAAAGGACAGCCTTTTTAAGAACATTTAGTTTTTGTTCCCTTTAAGGTGTACTAAAAAAATTTAAAAGAAATTTACAGTGAAAAATTTTAGAATTGTGTTATAAAATTCCTCAAAATTTTTTTTGATTGAATGAAGAGGAAAAAGAAGAAAAAATTTTTTTTTCTTATCTCATATATTATTTATTAAGATTTTATTCCAAAGGGGGCTTTCTTTTTTTCTTTCTTTCTTTTTTTTTTTCTTTCTTTCTTTCCCTTTTTTTTTCCTTTTTTTCTTTCTTTTTTTTCTTTCTTTTTTCTTTTTTTTTCTTTCTTTTTTCTTTCTTTCTTTTTTTTCTTTTTTTTTTCTCCAATTTTGGTTTGGAAGGCACTAGTAGAATTTGCTAAAGCATTTGGTGTTCAGTAGTTTATAAAAAAATGACTTAAAATAATTATAAGATTTTTTTGGTGTGTTAACCAGAGAACCCTAAAAAAAAGAGGAGTGAAAAAAAAAGTATTTTTTATAGTTTATAAATAGGGAAATTATCCTTGGGCGTTTTTTAATCGAATATTTTTTTTTGTTAAGTGTGAAACTACCTTTTTTTATTTTTGGTGTATGCTCCTGATCCCAATATATATATGGGATTTATAAGAAAAATAACCCCTTTTTTTTTCCCCCCCCTTAAAGGCAGAAGAGAGTTTAAAATTAAAATTTTTGAATTTTGGTTGTGGGGAAAAATTTTTTATCTTTTAGGTTATTGTAATTATTTTTAAAAACAACAAAAATAATGATTCTTGTTTTGTTTTTGTTTTTAGATATTTCATTATTTCTATTATAATTTCAAGCATCACATCATTATTTATTATTTTATGTATTGCAACGAGGGTATTTAAGGAAAAATTTTTTGAGTTGGGGTTTTTAAAATTTGGGGGTGTTGGGCATTTTACTTATTTTGTGTTGTACTGTATAAAATGGAAAGGGTTGTTTTAAAAAATTTAATAAAAAAAATTTATTAATTTGTTTGATGTCATTCTTGATATTTGTCCCCTAAATTAGCCCCAGGTTTGAATATATATTTTTTCGTCATAATTTACAACAGGAGTTTTGTAATTTTTCTTCTTTAATTGCATTTTTTTGCAGTTTATTTTTTTTTTTTTTTACTTTTTTCGTTTTCTTTTTGCATTTATTTTCTTTATGAAGTGAAAGCCTGTTGTATTTCTGGAAACAAAAAAGCAAAAAAGCACAGTCTTTAAAACAGGTGGGGAAAGAAGGATCAAAAGATTTTTACATATCAACTCTGTTTAGTTGCCTTTGCATTTATAGATAATTATATTTAAATGGTCTAAACAATTTTACATTTTTGTCTTCATTGTATCTTCATAGAAGAGAGAAAAAAGGGCATAGGGGTTTTAAAGGCTCATTGCCCGTTGATGAAAAACAAGGCCATAATTCCGTATAAGTTTGCAAAAAAAAGCAAAAAAGGAATGAGTATTGAGAACAGATATTTAAAGGGTATTTCAACCCAAATCATGATCGAAAATGTATTGATTCTTTTGGAATTATGCAAAAGCATATAGATTTATTTTTTTTAAAGAGGGTTTTTTAAAAACAGGGTCTGTCATTTTCAAAAGTATACGAATTTTAAGCAAAAAAAATGTTTGGGAAAGAAGTATTTGTAATGAAAATTTTTCCCTTTTTCATACTGTTAGTCCCAAAAATTATCTTGCAAAAAACTGAATGGAAACAAGAAAAAAGTTAGAGAAAAATAGAAATGAAGACATGGGTAAGAAAGTAAGAAAAAAAGAAAAGGATTTGGGTTATTTTTTTAAGGCTTTTTTTTCTTTGAAAACTGCATTCAGTCATAAAGGGAGATTTTTTTTCCTTTGAATAAAGTATGTTTTTGTATGTGCCATTTTCTTTTGAAAATTGGGGTTTTTTTCTTCAAAGGTATTCTATTTTTCTTTCACAGAGTCTTTATTTTATTTTTTTCACATCTTGCTAGTTTTCCCATCAGGGCCTTTAAAAACAGATGCTGTATTTACTCTTTTTTTTTTAATGGAAAGGGAAAAAGAAAAGGGAAAATTTAAATTTTAAAATATTGTAATTATTGGGGTTTTTTAATTTATTTTCCCTAGATGGAATATTTTAGATATGTATTTTTTACCATATTTCCCTTAATCATCAGTGATTTCCCAATTTTCTATTTCCCCTTTTCTTGATTTTTTTTATCAACCAAAGGGGCATCTCTAAATTAAGGTATAAATATACCAAAAAATTTGATTTTGAACATTTTATTATAAATTTAACATTTTCTGTGGTTCGATAATGCTTTGCACTTAGGGGATACTTATTCATCCTCTTAATAAATATAATATTGAACTACCAGATAAAATTTTAAAAAAAATAATCATTATACAGTAAAAACATAATAAATAAATTTTTTGACTTTCCCCTTAGACATCAGGGGGAAAACTCATAGATTCCTAAAATGGTTGTGAATTCTCAAAGACTTATTTTATTTGCATTTAAATTCAAAAACTACCTGAACGCAGCTTATAAAATTTATAACTGTAATTGTTGTATAAAAAAAATAGTAATGACAAAAAATGGTAGCCAATTTCTGAATATACAAAAAAAAAAAAATTGGGAGCGAGACATAATATTTTTTTTTTTTCTTTTTTTTTTTTGTATGAAGTTGTCCATCTAAAATGCTCCCAATTCCTAGCATTGCTGTTGCTTTTTGAGATACTAAAAGCCCATGTGCAACTAGTGTAATGCTTAGTTCTGGAAAAAAACTTAGAAGTTTGCAAGCCCTTTTACCCATTTCCCCGAGAGACTGAGAAAACATAAAGCTTTAATGAACCCCGAAAATCTCATGCCTCAACGCAGCTGAAAAGATCACACAAGAGCTACTATTCTTCCCTTTCCTTTTTTACATAACAAGTTTTGCAAAAAGCCTACTAAAAAAAGATATCCCAGGTTTTATTGACCTTACAAAAACCCTTGGCTGTGTTAAAAAAGTTTAGATCCCCAAACAGATTAGGAGTGAATTTGCCTGAAGTGTCGGGGCAGATAGCAGGACTTACCAAAAAATTATGGTCCGTTAAAGGATAAAATAAAATTATACTTTCTTCGATAAACATCCATACTTCCAGGACTTTTTTGAGATTGGGCTTTCCTCCCAAAAAGGTCCCCAAAGGAGTCGCTTTTTCTTGAGAGTAAGGGACATTCACAGAAACCTTTTTGAGGTGAAATGTATCCCAAATTTTGGCTTGGAAATTACATCAAACAGATTGGGGTAAATGATCTTAAGATTTTATTTACTTACGTAGTTCTAGTTTAGAAAAATAATAACAGAAATTTATAAAATATTAAAAAGAAAAAATATATATGAAATTTTCAGTTTTTGAGAATGGGGGAATAAAACACTCTTGGGGAAAAACAACAAGACCTGTATATCTAGAATTTTTATCATTGTAAAAAATAACTTTTTTTATTATAAGCATTATGTATGCAAAAATTTTCCTCAATTCCACATAAAGAAAAAAAAATTTTAGAAAAGTGACAGTCTGATTTCCCTTTGGGGAAAGCTTTAAATACACTTGAAAAAAAAGAAAAACATAAAAGCTTTGTCACTCAAGCTACCAGTTTTCTTTTAGTAAACCCAAACGGGGATACTCAAGACCAACAAAACACTAAAACCTTCACAAAAAAACGGAATTGGAAAAACAATCAGCCAGTGTTAATCTGTGGCCCAAAGAAAAACTTTTGAAGGCGAGAAGGAGAGAAAAAAAAACGCCATTTTTTAAAGGTTTGGGGGCTGCGGTAAAAACCCATGTGATCGAGGTAAGTATTCCCCCCAAGTGTGTCGGGGGTTGTGCAATTCAATTATTCCTTAAAAAAGGGGGGAAAAAAAGGAAATTATCAAAATTTATGGTACCAGTCAAAATTTTTTTTTTTTTTTTTTGTATTTTTTTCAAATGTAGCTGAAAAAAACCTGCCGGGAAAGCCCCGGGTAGTACTATATACGCCTTTGAGAAAGGGTTTTGATGCACGTCTAAAAGGCTGTCCTATCTCGATTCCTTTTATGATGCTGCATGAAGCTGCTTTTGTGCTCCCCTTTTTAGAACTTTTATACTGATTTAAATGATAATATGTAACCTGCTTTTTAACTTTTTTACCCATGGGAGAGAAAGGATTTGGATTCTTCTTACTTTTTTTTCCCCTTTTTTATTTATCTTCCCAACCCCCCTTTTAGTTATTCAAATTTTTGTGCACTTTCAAGATGTATGGGGGAATTGAAGATAAATCAAAAGGCCAAACCTTACCATTTCTCCCCCTAGTCACATTGTATGTTAAGTAACACTGGCATCAGGCCACAGAAAAAATAGGCTGACAACACTAAGATTATATTCATTGAAATTTCCCTGATTCTTTGTCCCTAAAGTTTCACAAAATAAAAAAACACGGGATTTGGGAAAAAAAAAAAAAAAAAATCCTGCTAATCTGTAGTGCTTTAAAACAAAAGAATAATGGAGAGCTGAAGGGAGGACTTTGGGAGGGGGAGACAAAAAAAACTTTTGTTTTGAGGGGGGGGGGTGTTTGCGGGAAAGACGCACAGTCAAGACGCAAATTTGATGACGTCACACCCAAAAACACACTGGACCCAGCTTTTTACAGATCCCAGGGCTTGTCTATGATCGGGGGAGTACAATAAACAGTTTTTGTTGTTACTGTTTTTTAATTTTTTTTTTTTTTTTTTTTTTTTTTTTTTTTTTTTTTTTTTTTTTTTTTTTGTTTATTGCAGAGCCCGTCTTTTTTTTTAAATCTTTTTTTAAAGTATTTGTAAAAAAAAAAAGAATTTTTTTCAAAATAAAAAAGTGCCTTTTATATGTTTAAAGCAATATAATATTTTTTTTTGTTTTCTTTCATAATTTTTTTTCAAAAAAATTTTAGCAGGGCTTGAGGATGCCGTTCGTGTCATTTGCGGGCTGTGAAGCTTATTTACATAGGTTTTGGCCACACCATGCAGCCCAACCAAAAATGGATTAATACTATATAAAAACGGGGTTTAAAATATAAAAAAAAAAAAAAAAAAAAAAAAAAAAAAAAAAAAAAAAAAAAAGTGAAGGTGAAAAAAACCCTACTCCGATGCATAAAAACAAATACCTACAATATTATCCCAAAAACAAATAAAAATTTTTTTTCCCCCTACAAGCACAAGTAAAGCAGCACTAAAAAACATATACAACAAAAATATAAAAAGGTTTTCTAAACCTCGAACCTCTGTTTTTTTTTTCTGTTTTACTTCCAAAGTTTCAAAATCAAAATCCATTACATTATAATTTATATCAAATTTTTAGATAGGGATTCCTTCTCTTTTTGATGAAGGGGTTTTCCCACCCAAATAGTGATACATCCACCAAAAAAAACCTAATAAGAAACGTTTAATAACAAATAAAATAAAAAGTAGCTTTACATTCTTTTTTTATATCGGGTCTTACAGCTACCACACTGGTGGTCCCCTTCCTACTCCATGAGGGAGACCTTAAAATACCTGCGTCAGTTGCCCAATACCAATATTCAGCAGGAACCTCAGCAACAAAGTAGTTACTGGGGTCATGTTTATGATTCTTTTTTATATATATAAAAAAAGGGTTCAATTTTTTTTTTTGGGAAAGGGGGGGGGTGGGGAGAAAGGACTTCGAAAGGGTTTTTTTAACCATTAAAGATAATTACTCTGGGGGCCAAAAAAATTATATATGATCAATGATAATAAAAAAAAGGCCATTTTTAGTTTACATTGCAAGTAGCCACAATTCCGGGGCCCCACATCCAAAGAAAACAAAGTAAAGAAAAAAAAAAATCTCTGTAACAAGGAAGGCGCCACTCGAGCTCTCCCAAACCACACCTTCCTCTTGGGGGGGAGAAAGGGGGTACTGGTGCATCGTGCTCTGA
This sequence comes from Penaeus monodon, assembly GCF_015228065.2. Lineage (NCBI taxonomy): Eukaryota > Metazoa > Arthropoda > Malacostraca > Decapoda > Penaeidae > Penaeus > Penaeus monodon. Next base: position 6,897 of record NW_023657524.1, on the reverse strand, counting down.
GTCAGCATGCGAAAACCAAAGAAATTCCTTTTTAACGTCATTATTTGATTTTAAAAGGATCTTTCTGTACTTTGCAATCCAGGGGCTCATAGGGTTACCCACAGAATAATCTATATTAAAAAAGAAAAAAAAAAAAGAAAAAAAAAAAAACACATTCCTACATCAGCACTATTGTGTACTCATGATCCCGACACATTTAAAAAAAACATGGATCCGGTTAAAAATTTTATGTGTATTATTCATAAAAAATTTTCTAAGAGGAGTTTCCCTGTCATACTAGCTTTTATTTTTAAACACAAACATACAATGAGATCTTTTGGCATCGTGTTTTTACCCGGAGGGAATCACCTGGCCCTGTAAAACCTGAAAAAAAAAAAAAAAAAAAAAAAAAAAAAAAAAAAAAAAAAAAAAGAAAATAAAAAAACCAAAAAAGATCGCACAAACACATTTTTCCCCGGGGGCTTAAAAAGACACAGGAGAGCTGGTGGTCTTCCCCAATGCTTTTCTTTTTCTTTCTTCCTTCTTTTTTCTTTTTTCACCCGGAATCTCCTCCCCTTTTTAAAAATAGAAAAAAAAAGGAAAAAAAAAAAAAAAAAAAAACAGTTTACCCTATACTTTCCCCAGTAGTTCATTCCCCCTTTGAACACGTCCATTTTAGGAGACACCAGGACCCTCTTTCCATCAATCAGCTCCTCCTTTGCCAGTCACCCCTTTCCCCGGGATTACCTCTACAGCCAGTTAAATCCTCGGGAAGTTCTTCCTCCTGAACTAAACCTTGGTCAAAAAAAATCCTTTGTCGTTACCCCCTCCTTGGCCATTTCAATCCTTGGCCGTTTTAAACCCTTTACCAGTTGCCTTGCTAGAGAAATTTCCTTGGGCTTCCAGTGTTGAGGGAAGACCGCTATTCTCCCTTTAATCATCAAATCTTAGCCCGTCCCAGTTCCCAAAACTTAGACTTGTATATTTTCATTTAAAAAAAAAATTTTTCCCAAATTTATATTAATTTCTATGAAATTTTCGTTTTTTTTTCTTTCCTTTTTCAAACTATTGTTACTATTTTTTTTTTTTTCTAATACTGAAGTCTTTAAATTGGATTTTGTATACCCGTAAACAATAATTTGTATTATGTGGGAACAAAAATTTCACAGAATGGGCACCTACAATAAACAAGGCAGAGAGGAAAACCCATTTTGGCCCCCAAATTCAAAAATTACTTATTGGAATTGGTGAGTGTGCTAAGTATAGTACAATTTCCCCTATGATTTGGGGAAAAAAGGGATATATTTTGTAAGCAAATAAGAATGGGTTTCAGCCCCCCCAATTTGGGAAATTTTTTTTTGGCAAAGTAAAAAAGTTAAGAATTTTATTTAGCTAATTTTTTTTTTTCGGAAGGGCAAGAGAAAGTTTATGAATTTTAAAAATGAAAAGTAATAACAATACACATTGGGATTCGTCTGTTTGTGCTCAAATCTTGCGATTTTAGCCACACACTTATATAAAAACAGATTGCCGGGGCTGACTAATGCAAAAACAAATTAAGAAAATTAATAAGTTTTTATCTGAAATTAAAAAATTTTTCGCCCTTTTGAATTTATATAGAAAAACAAAAATATGATGCTTAACAGAGGGGGGGAAATGGTTGCTAAAACAAGGGGAGAGACAGCACTATACATCTTTGAGATCAATCTATACAGTCTGATTGGTGTTAAAGTCCAGGAAAAAAGTACCATCCCATCACCACCAATGTTTAAAAGATACCACTCTTAGATTTGTTTAAATAAAATCAGTTTATAATATTTTTTTGTTTTTCATTTTCTTTCCTTTTATAGTTTTTTATGAGATGCAATAACTTTAACATCTTGTTTCTATCTCTTTCTTAATACTGGTTGGCAAGAACCTTAAAACATGAATAGCATGTGTATCAAGGTGATGAAATACTAAAATTTTAACTCAGAAAATTCTCAAAAACTCTACACAGTTGCTTACCTAAAAAATTTTTTTACATAAAGAAAGTAAAAAAAGTTTAAAAAGGGCCTTTTTAAAAAATTGTTTTTTATTTTTATTTTTTTTTTTTTTTTTTTTTTTTGTGTGATTTTTTTTAGTTTAATATATATACCCTTTTAGCCCGCCTTTTAAGTGCCATTTTTAAAACCTGGACAAGGGTTTTGTATCTTTGGGAGAGGGGGGGGGAAGTCAGCATTAAAAATCCTTACTCTTTTTTGTGGGCTGCTCCCAGGGATGTTTTAGCAATGGCGCAAACAGGAAAACTGCTTTGCGTGACCTACGGTGAATCACAGTGCTATTCAGTTACTCAGCTATAACAATCTTTTAGGGGGTGATTGGGAACTATTTGAATGTGCATTCCTTCCCCATACCGCCAGGCAGGGGCTTTTCGTAACTAAAAAAGCCCACCGGGTTAAAATGAGTCAAGTTGCTCCCCTTTTCAAAAATTTTCATTTCCCTTTTTCCCCTTTTGGGATTTTCTTTTCCCTGTTTTATTCCAACACACCCATGTAAAAACATTACCAACAATCACAGTGAATTTTTGAAATTTTACAGTCCCTGACCTGTTCAAACTGCTACGGGCCAAAAATAGCCACACAATGCATACAAACTCAGGGAACGAAACATGTATATTCTTCATCCTACTTCTTAGAAACTTATTTGATGTTTTGTAGCCATGGCTTTTGCTTCCTTTTTTAAAGACTACAATCCTTCATAAAAAAAAAATTTAACTTATTCTTTTTTAGAGCCATTATTTAAACAGGTATACATGGGAAAAAGAAACCCTCAAAAAATTAAAAGGGTTACAAATAAAAAAAAAGAAAAATTAAAAAAAAGATCCTTATGAATCTGAAATTTAGTTTCTACCACTTAACCAGCTTCTCCATCCCCTGATCATACATTTTTTGTGTCTCCATCACGAGTCCCTGCACAGGAGAGAGGGGCAACAATCACTTTTCCTAGTATGTCTCAGGCCTTTCGGGAAGTGATAGAGGTTATGCTTTTGGTATAGATTCATTTTTAAACCAGAAAATGATCAGGCCAGTAACTGCAGAAACGCTTAAAAAGTTTTTGTCCTATATATAACAAGAAAAAAAAATATTATTTTTACAAAGACTAAATATGATTTATGTTGCAAAAATTTTTTTTTAGTTTTTTTTTTTTTAAAAATGTTGCAAGACTTCGTGAAAAAAAATATTAATTTGGTAATGGCCCATTTTGACCTATGAAAATTTGGGTTACCATAGTCTCCCCCCCGGCAGTGACTCAGGGGAAAATGTCCAAGATGTGCGTGTTGAGGCAGCAGGACAAAGCATTTGCCTAATTGAGCACTTCGTGATAAATAAAAAGGAGGGAACAAGACACTCAATGGTGGGTTAATTTCACCAATTTTAAAATATATATTAACATATACTTTTTTTTCTTATCCATGGGCTAAAGTTGACAACAGCATGCATACATATGCTGGAGCCCAGGACTTAAACCTTAAATTTGGTGAACTACTTAACACAAATTGGGATACACATTGTAGATTTCCTGGCACGGGAAAAAAACTGGATTTTGACAGTATCACATGACATTTTTAACCCCAATTTTTTTCCCCCAACCCCACTGTTGGACCAGAACAGCTTTATTCTGTGATTTTAGACTGACCTGTTTTTTTATTTTTACGACTCAGGCCAGGTGGACAATTAAAACTGAACCCTTATATATGATTTTTAAAGAATAGGGTTATTAGTCTGTTTTTCAAAATGCATGGAACCCTATCACGTGGCTATAATGTACATAAAAACAAAGCACCAGAAAAAAATAGTATATGTTATATTTTATATAGTAGCCCAACAAAATACATGCCGATGTAAAATAAAACATTTTATGTTTTTTTTCCCTTTTGCAGCGATCCCATATTTTAAAAAGGGGAAAAACATCATCGTGCCTTTGTCATTACATCAGAAATTTGGATTTTTTAAACCATTCTAGTTTTTTTTAGTATTTCTGACTGAGGGACTATTTTCCCTAACCATTCACATGCGGGGTTTATCTATTCAGTATGTTGCATTAAACACAACACTGTACAGAACAAAAGTTTCACATGGTACTGTTCCATCCCCCAAGGGGCCTTTTCCAGCTGCACACAATCCTGACTGGGCCAAAAAACCCGGGCAATTGGCTGATCAGCCCCAGAAGACACTTCCCTTCCGTTCAGTTTCGGTGTTGGGGGACGACTATTTTGCACACCCCATCTCAAAGTCACTGCTTTTGCTGGTAAAATGAGAAATTCTGTGCGTTTCGTGCACTGCTGCTTCACATAGGACAAGGGGAAAATTTGGGGATAATCTCATGAGACAACAAAAAAGCCTTTGGGGAAATGGGTGTCTGAAGAGGGCTCTGGGGACCTTCTAAGTTGTTTCTTTTAAAGAATAGCGACCCAAATACACTAAGGGTATTGTATCATTTCTAATCTCACAAACTTTCAGTGACCTGGCAGCGAAAGAGAGAAGTACAATCAATCCTTTTCACCACATTCCCTTGAATGTGGCGCTAATGGCAATATATTTTTAATTTTGTTGTTGTTTCTTTTTTGCTTTCATTTTCTCTGATTTTTTCCTTTTTTTTTCCAAAAATGGGTTTTTTTTTTTTCATTTTTTTTTTCCCGGGTAAAAATCTGCTTCAATGCTCTTCAAAGCCCAATTGTCTTTGCAAAATCTTGCTGGGGCGAAGAAGGGTTGGACCACGTCTCCCCGGGTTTTTTCCTTTTCTTTTGCGTGCTAACCCAAGGCCCCCAAAGGGGCCCCCCATTACCCTTTGGGCCCTTTTGAACAGAAAACTGTGATAAAAAAAGTTTTTCTATATTTTTATTTTTTTTATTTTTTTTTTTTTTTGCTAGAGTGGTTTTGGGCAACTAAACTGAAATTTTAGCCACAAAACCTCTCCCCCCTGCTGATTTCATTTAAAAACTTTTTAAAACCGTTTCAACCCTTTCGAAGTTTTGTATCTTTTTTTCTCATTTCTATACCCCCGGGTTTCTTTGGGGGTTTTTCTTCTTTTTGGGAGAAGATAAAAAAAAACCAGAAAAAAAAAAAATTTCATAAATATTTTTTGTCTATAAAAACTAGAGTTTCTCTCCATTTCAGTAAAAAACTTGACAATGATAGACAAAAATATTTATAAAAACTTACAGATATAAAAAATGAAAAAATGCATACAAAATGCCCCATAATCACAAAAAATTTATGAAGCGGTACAAAGTTTTTAATTGTGCCTGAATCCCCGAGAAAACTGTACTGACCCATGGGCACGACGTTCCACTTTTAGAACTGTTTTGTGGGGCATCACGTACTGTTGGTACAACCTTTTACAAGTCAATGTCCCCGCTTGGACAACCTTTTGATTTTTCCACATCTATTCCTTCATCGTAGTATATTTATTTTCCTATGATATTTCCTAGATCATTATAATTAAAGTTTTTAAGGGCTTTTCTTTCTTTGGCTTATCCCTATCACTCATGATTGCTTAAACTCTTTTTTTATGTCATGACCGCCTATGTGTACAAGGGTCATCCCGGGCAAACCGGTTACCCGCCTTTTTTTCCTTTTGACATAGGAAAAATAATAAGGATAACATAATTTGATGTATTTTGTTTTTTATTTTTTTTAAATTTTGTTTTATGTAAATATATAAAATGTTTTCACAGTTTAATTTTTCTCCCAATGATAAAAAAATGTTAGCAAGGTCCCTCTCTCATTTTCCATCCACATGTGTCCCGGCTAACCAGTCTGCCACAAAAATAACAAAGTGCTAAAAAACGAACGAGCAGTTTAAAAATTGACAAGAAATCATTTTTTTTAACTTGCATTTTCAGCTGCTATAGGGTGACCCAGCCAAAATGAAAATGTTGCAGTCTAATTTGCATATACTATTTAAAAATAAAAGAAATCCTGAAAACCGCAAATTTCCACTCCCAAAAGCCCACTTTTGCAGTGGCATTGGCCCATTTTAAACCCAACTTTTTACTGTCAGGGGTTTAAAATCCCACAGAGTTCATGAAAGGGAAAAAGTAAAACTCTTAAAACTCAGGACCCCCAACCCCAAAATGAAATGTGGCAAAACTTCAAATTCTCCAAGGGTGTGTGTCCAGGGGGGGTAGCAATATTTCTCTTCAGAGCAAGTATATAGACTGAGCAAACTTTAAAATAATCTAAAAACCCCGCAGTGGGAAGCCAGCACATTCCTGTATTGACTGGGAAAAAGTACACCGTAAAAAAAAATCTCGGAATAAACACTTTCTTAATATGAACCTGTTTAGTGAGGTAGAAAACCAAATAGGAGTTGGGGCATCAATCAAAGTTTGAGACATGAAACCTGTACTTTTGCAAGTTCTTTGCAATATCTTCATTGTAGTTTTTGGCCGGACTTTGGAAAGGGTTTTTGTTTCAAATCATTTTCACTTAGAAACATTTTATGAAATTCCCACTTTGTTTCACAGCAATTATGATCATTTTTTCTTTTGCCTTTGACATCAAAAAAGAATTTTTCCAGAACTTCTAGAGCGGGATTTGGGAGTTGCGAGAGAGGTCACTCTATGATAAAGTCACATTGGCTCTAAGCTACAACAATTAAAAATTATCTAGTAAGATCTCTACAGCCGAAACCATAGCAGGAAATCGCTTGGAATACCATTGATGGCACATATGAAGTCTCTAAACACCCGAGTTTTTGGGGCAGCTCCGAGGGGAGTTACCTGTTTAGGCTCTTGGGAGTTTGACAAGCTATTATCCGCTCTGGAGCGAGGAATGGGAGGGGGTCGGGGATGTCAGGAGGGACAAATGGGCGATGTCGACTTGAGGTGAGGTCGTTCCCAAACCCACTATGCTGGCAGTTTAAACCCCGGGG